>NW_005362713.1:771907-790124 GCF_000412655.1 Myotis brandtii | reverse complement strand
AATGACCATTGGACTGGTCACTATGACACATACTGACCACCAGGGGCAGACACTCAGCACAGGAGCTCCCACAGCTGGAGTGCCGCTCAGCTAACTGATGGGCTCCAGACGCCCAGCTCATGGCTGGTGAACGCAGGTGCGGCAGCGGGAGTGTCCCTCCCCGATCTGGACCAGGACTAGGATCGGGACTGGCATTGGGACTGACTGGGCACTAGCCTGCAGGCACTTCTCAGTCATGGGCATGCCGGTATTGCCCTAGACCAGGTGCACTGAGACTGCAGCAGAGCAGCAGCAAACCTACAGAGTGGCAGCAGCAGCAGGTACAGTGGGGCAGGGATGAGCAGGAGTGGTGTGGCACCCCACCTAGGCTCAGGCTCCTCCCCAGCTGCCTTCCACTTCACACACTACTACATCCCTAGGGGGATGTTGGACTGCTGGTTTCAGCCTGATTTCCACAGGCCACGCTGAGGGACCCCACCGGTGCACAAATCTGTGCACTGGGCCTCTAATTTACAGTGGGACCTTGACTTACGAGTTTAATTCGTTCTGAGACCGAACTCGTTAAGGAGCTCGTTAACTCAAATTACTCTATCAACTCAATGCAAAAAATCGGCCGAGAGACAGCTGGTATCTCAAAAAACTCGTTAGTCGGGACACTCGTAAGTCAAGGCCCCAACTGTACAATATTTACAGGTGCACACAACCCGTAGACACCACAGAATGCTCTGAATAAAAAACCACTGAAGCAGAGCAATGTCTCCTGTCCTTGGTTCAGGAACTGTCCTCCCCCTGAACCTCAGCATTCTCCCCAATGGACTATTCAGGGGAATGTATGCCCTAGGCCTAGAATTTTTGTTTCCCATCCTTGGAAAGTCCCCCATATTGGAGATTCCTTGCACTCCCTAAGATCCACTTTGTTCCTCTCTGGCCATTTCCCTCACAGGAGAACAGAACTTCGGATCAGAACTCCGCACTCGCTTTCTGTCCAAGACACATCCCAGTCATATACACCCAACCTCTGAGGACACTCAATCACCAAAGTAGTACTCAGTCCATTTCCCACCTTGGCTCATGCATGAGGTTATCTGATTGCCACAGCTCTTGCTTGGGCCCTTCTCGCATTGCTGGCTGACTCTCAATTCCGAGCTCGTAGTCAGTCTGGGGGTAATAGCTGTCCCTCCTCACTGAAGCCTCCGCAACTTGGCAGCAGGATGCGCCTCCTCAGGAGAGGAGTCCAATGCCTCTCAGAGCAATCAATGGAATTCTGGATGGGCCCCCAAAATTATAGAAATAAGATGAGCCCCAAAACCAGGGGACCTGATAGAACACAAAGGATACTTGGGAGCCAGACAGCAAGGCAAATATCTTTACTTTTGCAAGAGGGTATGTACCAACACAGGGTCTGGCAGCATGTACGACCACTGGTGTCTTGATAGGAATAACAATGAATCTATAGATTGCTTTGTGTAGCATGGACACTTGAACAATGCTAATTCTTCCTATTCATAAATATGCTATATGCTTCCAACTTATTTGTAGTAGTATCTTCTTCAATTTATTTCTTCAGTGTCTTATGATTTTTAGAGTATAGGTATGTTACATCCTTAGATAAATTTACTCCTAGATATTTATTTTCATGCAATTGTAAATGAAATTGTTTGCATTTCCTTTTCTGATACTTCATTATTGGTGTATAGAAATGCAACAACTTCTGGATATTTATTTTGTATCCTGCTACTTTACTGAATTAAGTTATCAATTATAGTAAATTTTTGGTGAATACTTTAGGGTTCTCTATATACTTTTTCTTTCATGTCATCTGAAATAATGACTGTTTGTTTTGAAATTTTTTATTACTGCTTCAGTTTTATTAGTTGCAATTAGTCTATTCAGATTTTCTGCTGCTTCTTGATTTTGTTTTGGGAAGTTGTATATTTCTAGGAGTTTTTCCATTTCATCCAGATTGTCCAATATGTTGGCATATAGTTGTTCATATTTTCTTACAATCCCCTTTATAATTCTGTGGTGTCAGGTATTACATTTCCTTTTTCATTTCTGATTTTATTTATTTAGGTCTCTCTCTTTTTCTTGATGAGTCTGGTTAATGTTTGTCAAACTTGTTTACTTTTCAAAGAACCAGCTCTTGGTTTCACTGGTCATTTGTATTGATTTTTTATTCTCTATGTCATTTTTTTCTACTCTAATCTTTATTATTAACTTCCTTCTACTAACTTTTAGCTTTAATTGTTATTCTTTTCTTACTTGTCTTTAAGTATGAAGTTAGACAGTTTATTTAAGATTTGTCTTGCTTCTTAAAGTAGGCCTGTGTTCCTATGAATTTCCCTCTTCAGAGGGCTTTTGCTGTGTCCCATAGGTTTTGGGTTGTTATGTTTTCATTTTCATTTTTATTTGTCCCAAGGGTACTTTCAGATTTTTTCCCTTGATTTCATTGTTTAGTAACATGTTATTTAGCCACCATGTGTTTGTGTGCTGTTCAGTTTTTTCTTGTAATTGCTTTCTCATCTTATACCACTGTGATTGGTAAATACATTTGATACATTTTCAATCTTCTTAATTTATTGTGATTTGTTTTGTATCCTAACATGTGGTCCATCCTAGAAAATGTTCCATGTGCACTTGAAAAGAATGTACATTCTACTGCTTTGTGGTAAAGTGCTCTGAAGATGTCAAATAAATCAATCTACTCCACTGTGCTTTTAAGGCTGCTGTTTCTTTGTTGATTTTATGTCTGGAAGATCTATCCATGGACGTTCCTGGGGTGTTAAAATCACCCACTTTGCCTTTGTTACTGTCAATCTCTCCCTTTATGTCCATCCAGATTTGCTTTATGTATTTTGGTGCCCATATGTTGGGTGCATAAATGTTTACAAGGGTTATATCCTCTTGTTGGATTGACCCCTTTATCAATATGTTGTGTTCTTTGTTTCTTACTATATCCTTGGTTTTAAAGTCTATTTTATCTGATATAAGTATTGCTACCCCAGCTTCTTTTTTCCATTTGAATGAAATCTCTTTTTCATCCCATTACTTTCAGTCTGTGTAAATGTTGTAGATAGCATATATATGGCTCTTGATATATTGCTTTGTCTCCCCATTTTGGCTGACTCTTTTTGTTTATTTCTATGTATTAGGTAGATCTGCTATGTCTCCCAGTCTTGGGGGGTGGTCTTATATAGTAGGTGTCCTGTGGGACCCAGTGGCACAGTCTCCTTGATCACCTGAGCTGGGTGCTTTGGGCATGTCCCTTGTGTGCATTATGTGAGCCCTCCTGTTGTAATTGACTCTTGGTCATTGTTTGCCCATTCATGCATGGGATCAACCCTCGACTTGCTGACTGTGAGGATAGATCTTGACCACAGCGTCTGAGCTGCTGTGTAAGTGCTACAACAGGAAGTGATTTTGCTTCAGCAGGGTGTTGTGCTGCTGAGATAGCTTTGTATATGCCACTTGTGAAGCTAATTGTATCCTGCTCTGAGTTCTAAAGCTCTCCACTGGGTGTGTCTGTTCTGGGATTTTTGAGGAGGGACTCTGGTGCAGATCAATCTCAGATGCTGCCTGAGACTGGCCCTAGGCAACCTCTTTGGAGCTACAAAATGACCCACAATTTTTGGTTGACTTTGCTGGGCCTTAATGTGCTTGGGAACAACCAGGCTGCACATCAAGGTTGGTTTCCACCAGCATTGGCCTGAGGGAAAATCTGAAAAAGACCCAAAGCACCCTGATATCTGCTTCTGCCTCCTCTGAGGCCGTCTGCTTGTAAAATTGTCACTGAAAGAGCCCCTGGCTGCACTCTAGCTGCATTGGACAGGTTCTCGGTGAGTCTCCAGGTACGGGCAAGTGTTGTTTACCAGGCTGATACAGGTTCAAGCTCAGTGTCAGTGCTGGGTCTGAGGTCACTTAGCAACAGTCCCAGAGTATGTTAAGTCTAGCTGTCTCCTGCCAGATGCCTGCAGACCTTGGTGGCAGGGAGGAGTGTTGGGCAGTCTTCAATGTGAGGCCAGCAGAGTTTATCAGGCCCAAACATATCAAGATGGACCATGTGAAGAGAAAGCTCAGCACCAGTTGGGTGTGTGAGGGGAAAATGGCCCTAGTCCTAGAGCCACACAACTGAGTCTGTGTAGAATTCTACCCAGTCCTCCTGGAAAGCCCAAGCTCGGCAGTGGCGCCACCACAAGTTGGGAGGGCAGGATTCGTGCATCTCCTATGAGGGGGGAGGTGCCTGTCAGGTTTGGAGGAAGGTGAAGAGAATGGTCCCATCACCAGAGCCACTCAGGCAGTCTGTCTCAGAGTCTGACCAGACCTCCTCAGCAGAGCTGGCCCACCAGGAGTTGGGAGTACAGGGCTAGTGACTCTCCTGTGAGGGGGAGGCACCAGTCAGTTTCCCAGAAAAGTTGGGGTCATAGCCCTCCTCCAAAGCCCCACAATTCAGTCACTGACCCTCCTGGGTCTGCCTGGATCTCTCTGCCAGGCCTAGGCAGCCAAGTCCTCAGCAGGGAGTGACCTCAGCAGGTGGGGTGACAGGGAGTTCAGAGGTGGGGCGATGGCATTCCTCCAGGCTGATGCCTTAAGGAGCTGGGTGCTCCATCCAGGAGAGATGGCATCTGTGGTGTGGGAGAGAAACTCAGCACAGGGACCCTTGTGGCTGTCCTGCCGCTCACTCCCCAGAGCCACAAACCTTCATCTCTCCTCACAGGACTCTAGTCTGCTCTGCCCTCCCTCTGCTGGAGCCCAGGGTGAGTGGCTGAGAAGGGGATTTTGTGCACTCATCATTTAAGAGGGCACCTGTCTTTCTAGCGGACCTCTGTCTCTCCCTGGCGGACAGTCTCCAGTGATTTTCACAGCCAGATGGTATGTGGGCACTTCTTCCCAACTCTGGTGTTGAGGTGGGGGGGGGGGGCTTCTGTTGCTATGACAACACTGGGGAGAACCTGCCTTGGGGTTGAGACCTCACACTCCTCAGGAGGGACCTTGGCAGCTGCCTGTGGGAGCAGGGCCAGATCTTCTTGTGTCTCTGCCCTTCCTCCCAGTCTCCATGTGGCTGCTTCTATAAATCTGGTTATAAGACTTCTGTTTATCCAGTCTTCAGTTGGTTATTCAGGTTGATTTTTCTGTATTTCAGCTGTAATTCCAGTGTGGTCCTGGGGTGTAGAGTTCACCTACTCCACTGCCATCGTGGGTCTTGCTTCATAACCACCCTTTCATGTAAGCATGTTCTTGGGGAGCTGCTTCCAACCCCACAACCATGAGGAGTCCTCTTCTCTTGAGATGGCCAAAGGCCATTGCCATGATGTTTTCTTCCATTTCTGAGTCTGTGTTTACCTAGGCCCGCATTCTAAACAGCATCATCTTATCTTCTCTGGCCCTGACCCTAGGTCCTTTGAGACAATCATGATCTCTCACAATGACGGCTATTTGGAATGTAATCTTACATAATAATGAAAACAGCTGCCATACAGTGGGCACTGGCTGTGCTGCACACAGCTCATCACCTGTGGGGTGTTCTTAGAATCTGTACATCAGCTGCACGATGTGCTATCATCACTCCCACTTTGTAGCTGAAAGACTTGAGGTTGTATTGCTAAGAGGCCAAGCCCATAGTCCTAAGCACACTGTTTCTGGAAGGATAGGGATTGAAGGTCTGTCCCTCTGCTAGCCTCCCAGTGTCCCCCCCGTCGTAAATGTTTCCTCCCACATCCCGCGTGGTTCAGGGTTCAATATCTGGAAGAGGAGCCGCACACAAATGAAATAGAAAAGACAAGAGATAATTTGGAAATATTGGGGGACCAGGCGGGTAAGTCCAACTCAAGAGGAAGGACTTCCACCCGTGCTCAGTCCGCACCAACCTTTTATAGTCTGAGGTAAACAATGCAGTGGTTACCATAGTTACAGTTCTTGTGAGTTTCACCTGTTTTGATCATGTTTACACTCCCTGCACTTCCCTCAGCCCATTAGCTTCCAAGGTAAGATCTGGGGAGTGTTATAAGGTCAAGCCTAATTATGCTTAGAGGACTGAGCCCTCTAAGCTGGGACTTGTTTGTGACTTTGCCGGCAGGTCAGTCCGAGGCTTAACCCTATATCGGTTCCCCATACAAATGCTTAAGGCCCACTAGCCAGGATTATAGTCAAACATTCAGTTGGCCACAGCCTCTTGGCTACCCAGGGATGTGCAGAGACGCAACTCCTGGCTGAGTCACAGCCTGCCTGGGCTTGGCTGTGTGACCCTAGGCCGCGCTCAAGCCCTCTCTGGTCTCATTTGAAGAATGAGCAGCGGCAGGAGGGTAACCGGGACCTCTTGTCTGGGGGCCGCCCAGTCTGATGTCCAAAGAGAGAACTGCCCATCCCCAGGAGCTTTGCACTTTTTCTTTTTTTTAAACCTGAGCTGGGGCAAATGCTTCCATTCAGCCCACAAGTATTTATTGAGCACCTACTATGTACCGGGTGCCCGGGGGACACAACCAGGAGGGCAACTGACGAAAACCCCTCCTGCAGTTTCTGTTAGAGCAGCGGTTCTCAACCTGTGGGTCGCGACCCCTTTGGGGGGGTCGAACGACCCTTTCACAGGGGTCGCCTAAATACACCCTGCATATCAGATATTTACCTTACGATTCATCACAGTAGCAACATTACAGTTATGAAGTAGCAACGGAAATAATTTTATGGTTGGGTCACAACATGAGGAACTGTATTTAAAGGGCCAGAAGGTTGAGAACCACTGGCTTAGACGATGCTGCAGGCGGGGGGGCAGTGTGGTGGGAAAGTGGGAGGCTGCAGCAGGGATAGAGGAGGATGGGGCGGTGGGACTGCCTTGAGAGCCGTTTAGACCAGGGTCCCACCACGGACATGCCAACGCCTGCCATATTCATCACTACTTAAGATTTTTCTTCACATAATTTAAGGGGACTCTTTCCCCCTCCCCACATGGGAGCCTGTGCTGTGAGATTCCTTCTCCTTCCCCACGTGGGAGTCTGTACTTGTTCTTCAATAAATTTCCACCTTTGCTCTAAAAAAATAAAATAAAATAAATGTATTCAGCTTCCTGTGAAGCCATAATATCTGAGCTGTCATGGGCTTGAGAGTTGAAAGGCTTGTCGTGTTTTTACTCCTAGAGTACACTAAATACATAAACAATAAAATGAAAATTGTTCCTCCTCTTGAAAGCCTGCCTGGGAGCCCCAGTGGTCCATAGGACATGTTGGTTCCAGAGGCAGAAGTGATGGGTCTTGTTTGTCCAGATCAGGAGGAGGAGGAGGAGGGGGACTACCAACAGCTTTTCCACACCAAAGGCCCACACACACACACACACACACACACACACACACACACACACACACAGCCAGGAAACATCCCTCCCTGTCCTGACCACCACAGAAAGAGGCCCCGGGCTCGGGAAGGCGGCTCTGCTACTACAATGCTCTGGTTCTATGCGGTGAAGCATGTTTCTTATTATTTTATTCACACACACACACACACACACACACACACAGCCAGGAAACATCCCTCCCTGTCCTGACATCCACAGAAAGAGGCCCCGGGCTCGGGAAGGCGGCTCTGCTACTACAATGCTCTGGTTCTATGCGGTGAAGCATGTTTCTTACCATTATTTTATTTTGTGAGCCAGTATTTTTGTAAATTATAGACTGGAGGGACTGTGTGTTTCATGAACAATCCTCTTACTGACATGTTATTCTGAAGCTTGATTTGTTCATTGTGACACATGCTGTTTATGAAACATGCAAGCAAATAGAGTGCAATGAAGGGAAGCTGGGGAAAGAGCACATTGAAATCTGCACCAATGCCAGCTAAGAGACCCCAGCTCCACTTTATTATTATTATTACTTTTAATGAACAATCATCTGAGTTCTAAGGAGAGGGGAACACTCAGAGGCCCAGCAGGAGAGCCATAAAAGAAATGTCTAACCCTGAAATGAAAACATGTTTGTCACATCCAGAGCTGGTCTTCTTTATTATTCTAAATGAATGCAGGATTGTTAAGTACGTAGCGGTGTTCTGAGGCATAAGGCGGAGCTGGTGCGTGCAGGGAGGTGGGGCTCCCTTTCCCTCCTCCCCACCCCCCTCCCCAGTCCCGGCTGCTGATGGAACACAGTCCCAGTTGCACGGAGGGAGTGGTGGCCAGTCAGGCAGGCTCACCACCTGATGAACTGATAGCTCGTCTCTGTCCCCCAAATCCTGGGAACTCCTCTGGTCTCCCTGAGGAAAACAAGCACCTCCCATCCAGAACTAAGGAGAGAGCCACTTGCAAGAAGGCCTCGGAGAACAGCGTCGCCTGACTAAAGAAGGCAGAAGTGGCCTGGACGTCAGAGCCAAGTGCAGCTGAAGGTTACGCTATTATTGTTCAGCTGCTTTCTGCCTCAGAGAAACTGTGTGTATGGAACCAAGTTTGTCAGCATGGAGGTTAGATAAGAAGAAACTGTGAGCGAGTGTCCTGATGTCACTCAGCAGGGCCCGGGCACAGAGCAGACCTCATCTGGGAGCATCCTTGGTCACTGGACAGAGTTTTCTGCTGGGGGTACTTGACCTTGAGGCCGACAAGGTGAGGCGCCGCTGTGCTGGACTGCACTCCCCCACTTTGGAGGCAACGCATCCCCGGGCACAGCTCGCTCAGACTGGACACGCCGAGAGGGTGGGCAGAGCAAAGGAAGTCTCCATATGGCCGATGCCACTGCTCCCCTGGGCTGAAGGAGCAGGAAAGGGGGCGCTCGGGGGAATCAGGAGGAAAAGAGAAGTGTGGGCATACCTCCTGGGAAGAGCTGTGAACTTTCACCTACGGCCCAGCCAGTCCCAGGCAGCCTTGAAGGAAGGAATCCAAACAAAGAACTGGCCTGACTGCACCCCTCCCTCTGACCACTTGTGGGCGCTCCCCATCACACACCCCACCGGCAGCCAGTGGGAAAGCGAGCACTGTGACACCATTCCTATAGACCAGTGGTCGGCAAACTCATTAGTCAACAGAGCCAAATATCAACAGTACAATGATTGAAATTTCTTTTGAGAGCCAAATTTTTTAAACTTAAACTATATAGGTAGGTACATTGTTATTAACTTAATTAGGGTACTCCTAAGGCTTAGAAAGAGCCACACTCAAGGGGCCAAAAAGCCGCATGTGGCTCGTGAGCCGCAGTTTGCCGACCACGGCTGTAGACCATCTTCCCCGGCAGAGAGGGCTGGGTAGAGAATGCGGGGGAACGAGGTGCCTAGGCCAGCGTCCTGGCAGAGAGCCCGCACAGAACAGCCCACGTTTACGTTCTGGCCCTGCTGCCATGGCATGGCCGGGAGCCAGTTACTCCCTCTCCTGAGCTTCAGCCCTCCACCGTGAGGTGAGGCGGCAAGCATTTCCTCCCTGTGGGGTTGCCTTAAAGATGGAAGGCTTTGCTAGACACCTCATGTGTCCTGTCTCACACCCACCCAGACCAGCAGTTTGGCCAGCCCTGGCTGCTCCAACTGGCTGCACAGAGGGAGCCTCCCAGCCCGGCCAGCTGCCAGCGCCTCCCGCATGCTGCCCTGAGCCTCCCTGTGCGGTGCCTGCAGGAGCCCAGAGCTAGGCCATCACCGGCCCTGACCTGCAGTCAGAAGAACTGACTCCCAGCATAACCTGCGACCAGTGAGGGACAGAAACCAGGGGTGAGCACCTCCGTGTCCCCCAGACAAGTCCAGAGCCTGTTTATCCAGAGGCTCTTCGGTGGGACTGAAGCCCCCAAGCCACCCTGGGATGGCCTTCCTTTCTCCCCTACTTTACTCTTCCTGGTCCCCCCCTCCTGTTCCCTGACATCACATCTCCAAATACCCTAACTTCTCTCACCTGTGGTCCCAGGCCCTGCTTCGGGGAGAGCCACCCTAGGTTTGTGAGAATGTTGGTGCTCAGCACACAGCGGCCACTCAGGAAATGGTGCTCTGAGGGGTATAATGATGATCACCGACTGCTCATACAATCCCTGACACCTGGAGGGAGTGACCAGTTGCAAGAATATCCAGCACAGCACAGAGGAACTTGGCAACTGGTTCACTTGCTGGTCTTTGGGGAGCTCTAGTCCTCCGTGCCCTGACTTCTGTGCCAATGGTCAGATTTGTCTCTTTCTAGGAGAAGACACCTTTCTCTGGAAAAGCGAACCCCACTGTCCTGGAAGCCACAGGAGCCCGTGGCTCTGGGAGTTGCTTCGCGTTGAGCCATCTCTGCCTGGGCCTCGGAAAGAAGAGGCAGCCTGGAGAGCCAGGTCCATTCAGGGGGTAACCCGTGGCTTCTCAAGGCTTCCACCGCTCCCCACCACCCACAGCGAGGCCGTCTCTAAAGACCCTGGGCCTGGCACCCAACCACATGAAAGCTCAGATCATAAACGTTTGCTTTTACCGAGTGCACTGTGGTCCAAGAACTGGGCAATGTGTTTTGTATTTAAGCCCTACAACAGCCCTTCGTGGCAAGAAGCAGTGTCCCCTTTTTAAAGAGAAAATAGTGAGGCTCAGAGAAATGACACAACTTCCTCAAATGACTAAGCAGCAGATGTGAGATTCAAACACAGGCTCATCTGATTTCTAAAGCAGCACTCTTCTGCTGTCTGGAAAAAGAATAGCAATGCAAATAGCCAGTATGTTTCAGTCTCAGTCAAGTGCTAGAGCAGTAGTTCTCAACCTTCCTAATGCCGCGACCCTTAAATACAGTTCCTCATGTTGTGGTGACTCCCAACCATAAAATTATTTTCATTGCTACTTCATAACTGTAATTTTGCTACTGTTACGAGTCGTAATGTAAATATCTGATATGCAGGATGTATTGTCATTGTTACAAATTGAACATAATTAAAGCATAGTGATTAATCACAAAAACAATATGTAATTATATGTGTGTTTTCCGATGGTCTTAGGCGACCCCTGTGAAAGGGTCGTTCGACCCCCAAAGGGTCTCGACCCACAGGTTGAGAACTGCTGTGCTACAGAATACTCTGGAAATAGTAGAAAAGCAACATGAATAAGCAGGAAGGGAGGAGAGAGAGAGGGATCTGACTTACATATTTTCAATCCTCTCCTGTTTTTACATCTAAGATGAAAGGCAGATAAAATAGTCCAAACAGCAGAGAGGATGGGAGAAACAGCTCCCAGGCTTCTGTGTTGTCCTCACAGTGGCTCTGCAGAAGTCAGCCCTGAGGCCCCTGACCTATGAGATGTTATGGGAACCCAAGTGTCAGAGGGGGAAGCATGCTCACCCACCTGAATGCAGCCCCACCCTGGCTTCTCTTGAGCAACAGCAGTGAAGAGCGTTACTGGCAGGTGCCCCTGGTCCCCCACTCTGCTTGCTGCTGAGAGGCCCGGGGTGACACCGTGGAAGAATCACAGTTGCTTCCGTGGCTGGAGATATGCTGAGCCCACAGCTTCCGTTCTCATTTCATCTCATGAAGTTCAGCGAGTACTGTAAGACTTGGAGGCAGCATGTGGCATACAGCATACGCTGCATGTTCATGTGCCATTGCTCTGTCTATAAACCTTCATTAATTATTAATGAGGCCAATGAATTTGAGATCAGATGCTTTGCACATTGACTCTTACCAAAATAATATTTTCCAACTCTCAAATTCCCAAAAGAGTCTGATTTTACCAGCAATGCTTGCCACCAGCTGCTGCTCGCAGACTCGCAGCCAGCGTGCGGAGCTCCTGGAGGGAGCGGGCAGGTATCTTCCTAGCGCTCCAGGCCCACATCTATTCACAACTGCGGGCTTTGGGCCCCAACCATGTGACATCAACAGCCAGCGGTGCCACTAAAGCAAGGCATTCTGTAGGGCTTTAGTGTAACCACTGACAGGTCTAAACATGAAAACAAGCTTTAAGAATGTTGGTTTTCTAGAAACAATAAAGTTCCATTGGTACTTCGGAAAATAGTTCCCTTATAAATACAACTATGTAATCTTTGATTTTATAATTCAGAATAACTTAATGTCATCCTCTGATGCACTGAGATCGCCTTCCTCCGGGTCCACTACGGACAGCATGGGATTCCCCAGGCAGGGGCTCAGCTGGACCGCCAGTTAGAATTGCTGTCTCAGAATCTCCTTCTGAGTCAGACTGGCTTCTACGTCCTGGCGCTACCCATTTCCTTGTTGATCTTTTGTCTGAAAGATCTGTCCAGTAAGGTCAGCGGGTGTTAAAACCCCTACTATGACTGTGTTGTTGTTGATGTCTCCGTTAAAGTCCTCTAGAATTATTTTTTATACTAGAGGCCCCGGTGCATAATTTTGGGGGTACTTGATCTTGAGGCCGACAAGGTGAGGCACCTCTATGCTGGACTGCACTCCCCCACTTTGGAGGCAACGCATCCCCGGGCACAGCTCGCTCAGACTGGACACGCCGAGAGGGTGGGCAGAGCAAAGGAAGTCTCCATATGGCCGAGGGATTGGGCCAAAACCAGCTCTCTGACATTGCCCGAGGGGTCCTAGATTGCGAGAGGGCACAGGCCAGGCCGAGGGACCCCACGGGTGCACGATCAGGGTGGGGAGGGACACGGGAGGTTGGCCAGCTGGGGAGGGAGAGCGGGAGGGGTCCAGGTCTCGCTCAGTCCTGATCAGCCAGACCCCAGCAGCAACCTCACCTACTGGTCGGAGCGTCTTTCTCCTGGTGGTCATTGCACATCATAGGAAGCAGTTGAGCGGCCTTAGCATATTACACTTTGATTAGTTGACCGGATGACTGGGTGACTGTACACTTAGCATATTAGGCTTTTATTATATAAGATATGTGGGTGCTCCTCTATTGGGTACATCTATGTTTACCAGGGTTCTATCCTCTTGTTGGATTGATCCCTTTAGTGTTTAGGAGTGGCCTTCTGTGTCTCCTGTTACGGCCTTTGCTTTGTGTCTGTTTTGTCAGAGATAAGTATTGCTACCCCGGCTTTGTTTTGTTTCCATTTGCATGGAGATTTTTTTCTTCATTTCCCTTCACTCTCAGTCTGTATGAATCTTTTGTTCTGAGGTGTGTCTCTTGTAGACAGCATAGAGTGGGTCATGTTTTCTTATCCATTCAGCTACCCTATGTCTTTCAATTGGAGCATTTACTCCGTTTATATTTAAGGTGGTTATTTAAGCATTGCTGCAAGAAGGAATGATGAAGACCCGTGACTACACTCAACAAGGGCTCTGAAGACGGCGCTGCAAGTCTACCGTTCAATATCTCCCACACAGACAGTGAAGTGATTACTATGTTCTTCTTGGTAACTTGGCGTCAGGATCTTAGAAATGAATAGTCAGCTCATCAGCAGTAAATATCTAATACTCACAAGTCACTATTTCTGGGTCCTCCACCCTCAAACCCTCAGCAATCTTGACCTTGAGTCCTGATTTAAATTGTTCTTCATCCTGGGATTTATTTCCTTACAGAACATCAATTTTATTTTACATTTTTGACATCAAATTCTTATGCTTTGTGGCATTAAATAAAAAATCTATTGCCTAACAGACATTTATATTGTTATCCCCTTGCAACTGCAGCAGATGAAATTACTTTCCACCGAACTTCTGTGTTCATTTCAACCCTTCAAATAACTTAACATGAAGCACTTGGAACTAGACCAGCCGTGGGCAAACTACGGCCCGTGGGCCGGATCCGGCCCGTTTGAAATGAATAAAACTAAAAAAAAAAAAAAAAGACCGTACCCTTTTATGTAATGATGTTTACTTTGAATTTATATTAGTTCACACAAGCACTCCATCCATGCTTTTGTTCCGGCCCTCCGGTCCAGTTTAAGAACCCATTGTGGCCCTCGAGTCAAAAAGTTTGCCCACCCCTGAACTAGACTCTGCTTTATGTTGGAAACCAAAAACATGCCTGAGTAGATTAAGGACGTTATTGAAGAAAATCAATAAACCTGGCGATTGTTTCATTATTAAGGTTCCATTTAAAGTTCCAGATTCACTGCGGGGATGAGGGAGAGCAAAGAGCTTTCCATGTTCTGATTCACAGCCAAGGACCATCTCCACTGTGCTCTGCTGTGCTTCGTTCTCTGTGCTGCAGCTAGTTTTAAAGGGTTACGTACAATTTGGGGAAGAATGAGTGATGTCTGTCACTTTGAGACAGTTTCAGCAAACTCATCCTTTCTTATATTAGTTTCTTAAACAGCCTTGGCAACTCATATACTCTAGAAATCAGCTACCTCTCCCAATATTTCCCATGACTAATGGGTTATGCCTGATGCATGTAGAAGACGGTTAAACAGAAGCTGCTAAAGCGCATCTTCTGACGGGCAGCCCAGGTTTCTAGTAATAATGCCCTGAACAAAAGAAAACAGGGGTCTCGTGCGTGCATGGCCAGTGAAGACATAATCTAACTAACATCAGCTTTGAAAAACAGTCCAAGTAAAAGGTAAGACCTGTGACTCTCTGGGTTTGACACTCATAGAAGGGGCAGGACTGGTAACAGATTTGGCGTCTCCGCTTTAGAGGAAACAGTGTGATTCTACAGCAGCCTCAAGTTGTCAGTGCAGGAAGGTAAAGTGGAAAGCTAAGATGGCCAAAAGAATCTGAAAACAAAAAGAAAAATGTCTAAAATATCAGCCATGAATAATTGGAAAGACGTGCCATAATCTTAGGTAGAAGCAGTCAATGTCACAGAGCTGTTCCTTAAGTTAATATAGAAATTCAGTGCATTAGCAATAACATATCATCAGATTGTATTCTGGAGCTATGCAAGTTAAATACACCATATATTTGAAAAAACAAGCAAGAATAGCCAGAAAAATCCTGAAAAAGAAGAGTGCGAGCTGGTGGAGATTGTGGTAGCCTTTTTGGTTATTAAAATTAATTACAAAACCTTTAAAATTAAAACAATATGTATTGATGCATAATAAATATACATACCGATGGAAAATAGAAAATCAAGAAATTGATCTAATTTTATGTGGAAACTTAGTGCACAATCAATGCAATATTTCAAATCAGTAAGAAAAAGTAATTATTTTAAAAGTGCTTTTGAAATAATTGGATAATTAATATTAGATCTATTCCTCATACCATGCTCAGTTATGTATTTGAAATGTGTCAGGTATTTAACCAAAAAAAAAAAAAAGGAACTAAAAAACTGGGTGAATTCTTCCTTAATCTGAGAGAAGAAAAAACTTTCCTAACTATGACTTAAAATCCAAATGCAATAAGGAAAATTATTTATATAGTTTACATTAAAATGAAAACGAACTTCAGGGCAAAAATAACCATAAGAAATTTCAAACACTGAATGGCAAATAGAGAAAAAAAATTACAATTTATGTCTTAAGGGTTAATATCCCGAGTATATAAAGCTTTTATAAAAATAGAGAAGACCAAAAAGGATCTCATTTAAAAAAATGGCAAGAAACTCAAGGATCCAGATTAGCGCAAAGAAATGTTCCTTAGACATATGAAAAGATGCTCAGTTTCACCTATTGAAAGAGACATGAAAATTAAGCTACACATATAATATTTTTTAATCAAATTGACAAATTTCCAAAAACTTTGATAACATCATTTTGAAAAGTCTACAAGGAAATGGGCATTCTTATAAATTGTTGGTGGTGATACCACATGATAAAAACCAATGTGAATGGTATCTGGCAACAGCTAGCAAAATGTCATGCATTTTTACCCTTTCCACTGTCAATCCAACTCCTAGGAGTTATCTGGATAATACACTGGCAAAGAGGAAAGAAAGAAAACTGCATAAGTTAGCTGCAGAGACGCCTGATCAGGCAAATACTGGAAATTACCCAAATGCCATTAACAAGAGAGTGGCGGACGAAGGAGAGTGCTCCATGCGGCGGAGGGCCTGCCGCGGCCCAGGCCCTGGCTGTTTCCATCTACTGCTCTGCTGTGCCCTCCAGGATGGATTATTGTCTAGGAATCATGCAAATAAACAACAAAAATAATGGCTGCCTCTAAACTGAGTGAAGAAACAGAAGAGCAGGTGTGAAAGAGAGAAACTATACTTCTCAGATCAGTAGCTTTGACTTTGAATTATGTAAAATTTTTACATAATTATTAAATTCTAAAATTTCTAAATATAATAAAACAAAGGAGCACAACTCTATGGTGGTATACCACTGTAGTGGAATAACATAAAGAGAAAATATTTTTGGTAATTTTAAAACAAAGACATTTAAATGGATGCTTAATAAGCAGAGTTATGTAAAATCCTGTGGTTATGAATTGGAATGGAATTATCAATATGACCCCAAGATGAGTTTAACTTTAAAATACTTCTTAGATTTGTTCACACACACACAAAGCCTAGAAATAAAGATCAACCCAATAATAATGAACACCCTTAGTGCCCAGATTGTGGTCTGTAAATACCACTTTCCACTAAAGAAACCAGGACTTCTCGATTCCAGGTCAAGAGCCACACATGTGTATGATGCCCACACATCTCTTCTACCTGCATAACCCACCAAGGGCCTGCCACCGGGACTCAGGGGTCACCCAGAATCCCCACTGGCCAAAAATAGCACACTCTGCGCATCAAAGGACATCAACAGAACGAATTTGAAATACTTCAAATATTATTAAGTCCATTAGTTCCAAGTTATATTAAAGGAAAAAATTATCTCATTCATTATTTTAGGTCAATTATCAACTAACTAATTATTTTGTTAACTGGTAAATAGGGGGGGATATCAAACACTTATTCTGCCTTTCCTATGCGAGTTACATCTCTGGGTAAGCAAATGGCTGATGACGGAAAGTGTCCTCTGTATAGGAATGTTCTGCTGGGAGATGCAGAAGGAACAATTATAAAAGAGCATTTTGCAAGGCTCTAATGACGTGCTGGGCAAGATCCTGGGTAGCTATTACCATCATAGAAAGAGAATCAGCTTCACATGATGGGCTAGTTGACAGTTATGCACATTATCACCTTTGAATTAGTCTTGTCAAAACAATAAAGACTGAGTCTGACCAAGCCTCTAATCTAACTACACATTTACAGGAAATGCAGGAGTCACAGGAACATGTAAGCAGCACAATCCAGACTTTTTATAGGGCAAATGCTATCATTTCTTCAACAAATAAACTGAATGGAGGAAAAGAAGCAAGTGAGCACCTAGAGCATAAAACAAGCTATGGGCTGCAGGCCAGATCTGGCCACCACACTGTTTTTGGAAGACAGCCCCTTCCATTACTTGTGAATTGAGTGTGGCTGACTCTGTGCTGTGATGCCAGAGTTGCATAGTTGTGTCAGAGATCATATGCCCCCAAACACTAAAGTATTTACTATCCATCCTTTAATAGAAATAGCTTTGCCAATACCTGGATTTAAAAATGTTTTAAAGACATGGAAAATGATTATGCTATGTGAATCTCATTTTGATTATGATTCAAACAAAAGTTTTAAAAATAAAAATAAAAGCAGTCAAATAAAAAGGAAGCAGAAAATATAGTGAAAGCATATTTGAGAGGGTGTGTAACAGAAAGCGTAAAGGGTGCAGGGTACGAGCATGGAATTGAGAGGTCAGGGAGCGTGTGGCAGAGCAGGGCTGCGCTGAGAACAGAGTGAGACAGACCCAAGGAGAAGCCCATTAGGTTTGGGGAGCAGACACATGAGTCACCTCAATGGGAACAGTGTCAGAAAAGCCATAGAGGTAAACCCATTAGACACCCCAGGGAAATAGAATCACTATGTCAAAGCAACACTGCACCTGCATGTTTATTTCAGCATTATGTACAATAGCCAAGATATGGAGCAACCTAAGTGTGCATTGATGAGGATATATATATATATCTACACTAATAAAAGAGAAACATGGTAATTAGCGTACAACCGCTACCCTTCCCATTGGCTAATCAGCATATCCTTATGCAAATTAACTGTCAGCCAATATGGCGGCCGGCAGCCATGCACTGAAGCGAACAGGGAGGCTTGCTTGCTCCAGTGACTGCGAACTCCAACGTTCCCCACCTGACTTGCCGGCCTTTCAGCTGCAACTCTAAGCAACTATGTTGCAAATATAGAAGCTAAACAAAACCCTAGAAACCGGCTTTCAGTCAGCCGGGCAGCCAGCCGGACCACAACATTGTATCAAATACAGAAGGTAAAGGCCAGAAACCTGCTTTCAGCAGCGAGGCCTCAGAGCTAAAGCTGGCCCAGAATAGAAGAAAAAAAGGAGCAGTTGGGAGCTTCAGTCACCCGCCAGCCTGAAAACGGCCCTCAGCCCCTCACCCAGACTGGCCAGGCACCC
>NW_005362713.1:764315-770909 GCF_000412655.1 Myotis brandtii | reverse complement strand
CAACCCCCCAATCGGCCCTACCCTGAGCGTGACTGAGGGTGGCATCGCAACCTCCCGATCTGCCCTGCTCTGTGCATGACAGGGGGCGGCGCCCCAACTCCCCAATCGGCCCTGCTCTGAGCCTGACCAGGGGCTGCACCTAGGGATTGAGCGTGCCCTCTGCCACCCGGGAGCAGGCCTAAGCCAGCTGGTCGTTATCTCCTGAGGGGTCCCAGACTGCGAGAGGGCACAGGCCGGGCTGGGGGACCCCCCCTCCCTCCCGAATGCACAAATTTTTGTGCACCGGGCCTCTAGTATATATATATATATAGCATTTGCGACAGCATGGAGGAATCTTAAGGGCATTAGGGTATTATGCTAAGTGAAATAAACCAGACCAAAACAAAGACAAACGCTATATGATCGCACTTATATATGGAATCTACAAAATTTGAACTCATAGATTCAGAAACAGACTGGTGGGGCCAGAGGCCTGAGGGACATGCCTGAAGGTGGTCAGAATGCCCAGTTATAAAGGAATAAATTCTGGGGAGGGGGGCACAGCGTGGGGACTAGAGTTAGCAAGGCTGTGTTGTATATTTGAAAGTTGCTAAGAGAGTGGGTCTTAAAAGTTCTTATCACAGGAAAAAATGTATGTGAGGTGATAGGTGTTAACTGAACGTAATTCTGGAAGTCATTTTGCAATGTATACATAGATAAAATCATTGTCTTACATCTGAAGCTAATACAATGTTGTTTGTCAATTATGTCTCAGTAAAGCTGAGAAGGAAAAGTACTACCCCAACCTGCACAAGGGAGAGAAGATATCAGACGACTGCTCAGCTCCAGCAGACGAGGGAGGGGGGCATCTGGCAGTTGGGAAAGATGTGCCGAGGATGCCCAAGGATGACCAGGGATGCCCAAGGATGCCCAAGGATGCCCAAGGATGCCAAGGGATGCCCAGGGATGCCCAGGGATGCCCAAGATGCCCAGGGATGCCCTAGGATACCTGAGAATGCCCAAGGATGCCCAAGGATGCCTGAGAATGCCCAAGGATGCCTAAGGATGCCCAAGATGCCCAGGGCTGTCCTAGGATGCCCATGGATGCCCAAGATGCCCAAGGATGTCCTAGGATGCCCAGAAATGCCCAAGGATGCCCGGGGATGCCCAAGGATGCCCTGGGATTCCCAAGGATGCCCGGGGATGCCCAAGGATGCCCTGGGATGCCCAAGGATGCCCAAGGATGCCCAGGGATGCCCTAGGATCCCCGGGAGGCTTGGGGATTCCTGGGGATGCCCAAGGATACCTGAGGATGCCCGGGGATGCCTGAGGATGCCTGAGTTTGCCTGAGGATGCTAGAGAGGTGAGGAGCAGACTGACAGTGAATGTTACAGGTCCTGAAGCAGAAGTGGAATGTCTCTGCCAATAAAATTAATTTTTTAAAAAATTTAAATGCCCTGGCAGGTTTGGCTCAGTGGATAGAGCATGGGACTGAGGACTGAAGGGTCCTGGGTTCAATTCTGGTCAAGGGCACATAACTGGGTTGTGGGCCCGATCCCCAGTGGGGGGCATGCAGGAGTCAGCCGATCAATGATGCTCTCTCATCATTGATGTTTCTATCTCTCTCTCCCTCTCCCTTCCTCTCTGAAATCAATAAAAATATATTTTAAAAAAACTTTAGAGTTTCAATCTTTTTAAAAAAATATATTTTATATATTTATTTTTAGAGAGAAAGAGAGAAAAGGAGAGGGAAATAGAGATAAAAACATCAACAATGAGAGAGAACCATCATCAATCAGCTACCTCCTGCACGACCCCTCCCCACTGGGGATTGAACCCACAACCTGGGCATGTGCCTTGACTAGGTATCAAACCAGTGGCCTCTTAGTTCCTGGCTCGATGCTCAACCGCTAAGCTACACCAGCTGGGCTGAATTTCAATCTTTTTTGATCACTTTGGGTATCAAAAACAGGCAAAAGTATCTTTGGTGGACAAAGGCAGCTAGTACCTAGCACAGAAGTTGTGCACATTGTGTTGGTAAATTTGAATTGAAAACCTAGAAACTGCTTATGTCTGCCCACCTCAGAAAATAAACATTCTGTTCATCACCACTTGGACAAAGGCCTGGCACCATGAGAGAAGCCTCAGTTAAATCTTAGGACTCCAGAGTCCAGAAAGGCCAAGCTAATGGCCAGCTCCTCTTCCCTGGGGCATCTGGCCTTCTCTCCAGACACCAGGGAGCCAGGGTGTTTGCAGACCAGCTAGAGCCAGGACCCCTGGCCACAGAGCTGGATAGAAAGCATTTGCACCTGAAGGCTCTGCTTTGCTGACTGCTCCCCTCCCCCTCCAGAAGCCTTTGATGGGCTTCTTTCTGTCAGCAGCACAATATCACTTTCTCTCATTAACTCTGCTGGGTCCTTTGAGCTTTTTTCCTAAGAAGGAAAATTATGTTTAATTCAGAAGGGCTATCATTACCTTGATGAGTGGAAAACAGCTCTAAGCTGCAGGCCTGAGGAGCAGTATTAAAATCAGCATGATTGCACCCTCCTGGCAAAGCCCAGTTCACCTCCTTCCTACAGATAGTCCCCTCGGGGGTAGAGGGATTGGGGTAGAAGTATGAGGTAGGAAAGCTTAATGGCAGTAAAGCTTAATGACAACAAAGGCAGCAGCTTCCAGACCAAGGTTTTGTCTGAGCTATAGGGCAGAGCTATTAAAACAATTGGTTTTCCTCTGTAGTAGATATACTGCCTGTGGAGCAAAGTGGTGTCCCAGAGCTGGGTTCAAGTTCAGACTGTAGCAACATACCTGCAAACAAGGTTTTAACTTCATTGATTCCCACAACAATTAATTGTTTTAAGAATATATTTTTCTTTACCTTTATCACTGACACTATTACAGATGTCCCCATTCTCTATCCCTTTGCCTCTCTCAACCCAGCCCCTGCCCCCCTCTGGCCATCACCACACTGTTGTCTGTGTTCATGGGTTACACATATATGTTTTAAGAATATATTGATAATACAAGAGGCCCGGTGCACGAAATTTGTGCTCGGGGGGGGGGTCCCTCAGCCCATCCTGCCCCCTCTCACAGTCTGGGAGCCCTCAGGGGATGTCCTATTGATGGCTTAGGCCCACTCCCCACAGGCCTAAGCTGCAGTCTGACCTCCCTCTGCAGGAGGCAACCTGGCTAATCAGGGGAAGGTGCCGCCCCCATCACCCCACTGCTGCTGCCACTGCCAGCTGCCGCAGCCTCCAAAGTGTTTTCATCAACAGACTCCAGTCCCTTCACCACGAAAAAATGACAACTTTCTTTAAGCATTTTCAAGATGTGTCTTTCATAGGATATGACATTTCTTTATTATTTTTTTATCCTCACCTGAGGATATTTTTCCATTGATTTTTAGAGAGCATGGAAGAGAGAGGGAAAGACAGAGAGAAACATCAATGTGAGAGGGACACTGTGATTGGCTGCCTCCTGCATGAGCCCTGACCTAGGCCCCAGCCAGGGAGGAGCCTGCAACCTAGGTACATGCCCTTGATCAGAATTGAACCCAGACCCTGCACTCTGCAGGCTGAGGCTCTATCCACTGAGCCAAACCGGCCAGGGCAGGATATGACATTTCTTAGCCCCTCCAGCAGTGGACCTTTGTTTTTTCCTCCAGGAGTGAGGTGGAAAAATCCTAGATCACCTTCTTGGATTCTTATTAAGCAAGTTACCAAGGACACTGCAATGTGGCGTACTGGGAGCTTAGCCAACGAGCAGTCAGAAAAGGTGTTTCCTCTGCAGCTCACATGCAGAGGTGGGACTGCCCTCGGCCGCCAGTAGGCCCTCCCTCTCTCCCTCTCCCTCTCCCTCTCCTCTCTCTCTCCTTCTCCCTCTCCTTCTCCCTCTTTTTCTCCTTCTCCCTCTCCCTCTGGTCCACTTTCTCTAAAAAGCAGTGAAAAAATATCCTCTGGTGAATATTAAAAAACAAAACAAAACACAGAATAACAGGCCTCCTCTTGGAGATGCTGAATATGTAGGCCTCAAAGAGAGAATTCTTGGCTCTGTGGAGATCCCTACATGAATTTTATTAACAATATTTGGAAAATTAGCCTAAGCCGCACCAATGATGCAAGTTTGTGCTTTTCTGTGTTCCAGGGAAGAATCAAATGATCTTTTGTTTTATTGTGTCAAAACAAAATTTTGCATGTTTTAATACATAATTCTTTTTTTGTGATTAATCACTATGCTTTAATTATGTTCAATTTGTAACAATGAAAATACATCCTGCATATCAGATATTTACATTATGATTCATAAAAGTAGCAGAATTACAGTTATGAAGAAGCAACGAAAATATTAAATACATAATTCTTATTCAAATACATAATAGCAGATGCAAAAGTTCTGTTTAACTCAGTGAAGGGACTGGCAGGATGATAATGCTGTTCAAAGGAGATTGCCAAAGATGAAAGCCTGAAGTAAAACTGCTAAATTAGATACAGTCTGGCTAATGTCCTAAGGGACAATAAAACCATCACTTGTTGAATTGATTTGTCTTCTAGACAGAAGTTACATCTTTAAAAGTCTAAAAATTCTTTTCATCTTCTCACTTTGCTGATCATTAAATGTAACTTTCCAGGGTTGTAAAATGTCAAAATATATGGAACTTATTTAATTGTAAATAGTGTGTCAGAGTTATGTGTTTCATAGAAAAGGAAATGACCCTTCTGTGGGCCTCTAATGCCCCAATTATACTGAAAGGACTTGCTGTCAACCTTTTACTCCGGGCCTGTGATTGGCCTTGGAGGCTGCGGGTGGGACTGCCCTTTTCTCTCCCAGCCTGCGCTCGGCCACAGAGGCTGCGGGCCAGCCCTGTGTCCCTGTCCTCTCTGCTCTGGCTTCGGGGGGCTGGCCCGAGCTGTAGTGTGTCAGCTTGGGCCAGCCCCATGTCCCTGTCTGTGTCCGCTCCTGCTCCAGGGGCCAGCCCAAGCCGCTGTGCAGCAGCTAGGCCGGCCCCCCTGTCTCTGTCTCCATCTCCACTCAAGGCCTCACCTGTGTGCACAACCTCCTCCTGTCCGGTTGTGACCCGTTACAGCGTCCCAGCCTAATTTGCATATAGATGTGTCCCTATGTTCATAGCAGTGCAATTCACAATAGCTAAGATCTGGAAGCAGCCCAAGTGCCCATCAGTAGATGAGTGAATAAAAAAGCTGTGATACATTTACACCATGGAATACCATACAGCTATAAAAAAGAAAGAACTCTTACCATTTGCAACAGCATGGAGGTACCTGGAGAGTATTATGCTGAGCGAAATAAGCCAGTCAGAGAAAGATAAATATCACATGATCTCACTCATATGTAGAATCTAATGAGCCAAATAAACTGATGAACAAAACAGGACCAGTGACAGAAGCATGAACAGACTGTTGAACCTCAGAGGGAAGGCAAGGGAGGGTGGGTGGGAAGAGATCAACCAATGAACTTGTATGCATATATGCATAACCCATGAACACAGACAATGTGGAATCTAATGATCAAAATAAAGTAACAAAGTGGAGACAGAGAACAGACTGACAGCTGTCAGAGCGGAGGGGGTGGGGCTGGGGGAGAAGGGTGAAAGTATTAAGCAAAGAAAAGCAAAGACTCGTGGACACGGACAAGAGTGTGGTGATTGCCAGAGAGGAGGGGGCGGGGGATGTGGAAGAGGGTTACGGGGGGGACAAACGATGATAGAAGGAGACGTGACTGGTGGTGGTAAGCACACAATACAATATACAGATGACGTATTGTAAAACTGTATACTTGAAACCTATATAATTTTATCAACCAAAGTCACCTCCATCAAATCAATAAAAATAAAAAATTTTTTTTAAAAAAAATAGAGACAGACTCATAGATAGAAAGTAGGGTGACAATGAGCCCCCCAAAAAGGAGAAGAAACAATGCTCATGAACAGGAAAAACAGCGTGGGGGTTGCTGAGGGGGTGGACTGGGAGGGGAGGGTAGAGGGAATAAATGGTGAGGGACAGAGAGGAGACTGAGGTGGTGAACACACAATGTAGTGCACAGGTGATGCGTTGTAGAGTTGTGCACCTGAAACCTGTATGTATAATTTTGTTAACCAGTTTCACCCAAAAAAATTCATTAAAAAGGAAAAAAGCAATGAAGACAATACCTGGAAGGCAAGGTGACTACTTTACCTGACAGTCATGAAGGGATCTGCATGGAAGTAACGTCACACTAAGGTCTGAAGGGCGGGCAGCCAGCCATGCGTGGCCCACATGCAGGACGCAGGCTGTGGCTGGAGAGCAGTGACCTAGAGGCAGTGCGAAAAGAGGCAGGGAGGCCCTCATCACGCACGCTGAAGGGCTTTGCGTCTGCTGACAGAAATCACTGAAAACTTTAGGGGGAGGAGGGGGTGACACAATATCATTTATGTTTTTAAAGGTCACGCAGGCCATGGTGTGAGGAGTTAAGAGGGATGAAGAACCTAGGAAAGTGCAGCCAGTGAAAAGCTGCCGCTGGGGCCATGTGACAAGCAGGTTTTGTCACGTCATGTCCACAGCGTCAGGTGAGGGTGAGGGTCTGAGCGTATTTGGGAGGATAGACCTCAAGAATGTTGATGGG
>NW_005362713.1:747156-764257 GCF_000412655.1 Myotis brandtii | reverse complement strand
ATAAAGGGAGACAGAGATGGCTGTCTGAGTTGGCTGCTTGAACTGTGTGAGCGGTGGTGCCAGCGAGTGGGAGGAGGAAGAGATGGGAAACGTGCAACTGCAAGAGTTGCTTTTGGCAAGTGTTGGGTTTGGCATTGCTTTTTGGGAATCCAGCTCGAGCTGTCAGACATGTAGGTGACGTGTGCAGGTCGGAGGTCAAAGGGACGCTGGAGAAACCCATTTGGGAGTCTTCTGGTTTCTCTGACTCAGAAAGCACGAGACCAGATCCGATTCCATGAGGAGAGAACACAGCGAGGAAAGACCTGGGCTGAAGACTACGGTCTCAAGCACTCCAACACTCGGAGCCTAAAGAGAGGTGAGGAGTTGTGGTCACTGAGCCACGTTCTCACAGCCTCAAGCCCACGGCCGGAGAGTCCTCTTTGAGATGCTGGGCTAGAGCCTGAAAGCGGCATTTCTTCTTGGCTAGCGGCTTCCTTTAGGAAGCACTGGAAGGAAGCCCATGAAGGAGGCAGTGCCGCCTGCCCTGTTCCCTGTGC
Source organism: Myotis brandtii (assembly GCF_000412655.1). Taxonomy (NCBI): domain Eukaryota; kingdom Metazoa; phylum Chordata; class Mammalia; order Chiroptera; family Vespertilionidae; genus Myotis; species Myotis brandtii. The sequence continues at coordinate 763,721 of NW_005362713.1, read as the reverse complement.
GGGCTCTTTCCCTCAGTGCTGCCTCGCTGCCGCCTCGTGGTCCCACAGAGCACGGTGTTCCTGTGGCCCAGGGCTGTCCCCTGGGACGGGTGGGCAGCACACATGCCCAGAGGTTGGCTGTGTAACCCAGTGCGCCCAGCTGGTTCCCAGCTCTGGGATGTCGCTGTGTCCTGCAGGCCTGTTTCTGGTCCCTTTGAGCGTTCTCAGCACTCCAACACCTGTGTGACCAGATCTCTGTTAAATCCTCTCGGCTAAAATGCCTGCGGTGGTTTCTGTTTTTCATGACTGGTAAAGGGAGCCAAAAACATGCCCTGAAATAGTAAGGAAACAGTAGAACCAAGTGAAGTCAAAATAAGAAAATGGCTCAGGAAAATAGTTAGGAAGGAGAAATGTGGCTAAGAGGTCAGATAAGAGGAAAAGGATGACACGCTCGTGGGCCTGGCTGCATGTGGGCTGCTGCAGGCCTTGAGTGCAGGTGAGCAGGCAGGTCCGGCAGACCGTTCCACTGCCCAGGTTAGAGCTGGGGTAACAGTTTGCCTCAGCTTTGCAGGTGCTGTTTTTAGGTTTGTTTTAAAATCATTGTCAATTAGAAATTGTTTAATGAAGTTAAGCAATTATTAACTTCAACAACCAGGAAGATAGCAATCAATATAAATAAAATCCTGATATGCAAATAGACCAAACGGTGGAACAACCGAACAACCAAACAACCGGTCACTATGATGTGCGCTGACCACCAAGGGGCGCGCACAGAACATGGCAGGCGTTGGCAGCAGGCAGCAGAGCACAGAACATGGCGGGTGTCGGCCATGGCAGGATGGTGGAGCAGGTGAGTGAGGGTGCCAGACCAAGGCGGTCGCTGTCATTGGGCTGAGCCTCTGGTGGTTACTGAAAATTCTTTGCTCCCTCGCACCACAGTCCCGCCTGGTGTTTGCACCCGCTGCCCCACCCACAACTACTGCCAGCGCCTGGCATCGATCCCAATCACTCAGCGCCATCAGCGGGTGTGAGTGGCGCTGCTGGCCCTGCTCACCCCTCAAGGCTTCTCCACCTCCCCCTGTTCCTGAGGGGTGATTGGGGCAGCAGCTGCTGTCATACAGGGGACCAGAGACTGTGGCGGGAGGGGCCGGCCGAGACCCGCCCCTGTGCCCACCGCAGCCTCGTGGCCCACAGTTCCTTTCAAGGTGCACAAATTCATGCACTGGGCCCCTCGTGGTTACATAACAGCATCTCCAGGACCCATCAATGCCTCTGATGTTAGAACAATCTTCAATCATACAGTAAAGTTCTCACTGTTACTTAGAATGGCCAGTCATTTTTGTTTGTTTGCCTGCTGTTTTGTTTGACTTTCTTAGGAGTTTTTAATACCTAAGAATATACTAGACTGATTCATTCATTTCAAATATTTTATTATCACACATTTAATATAGTTAAGTAATGTGTTATTTGTAAGATATAAAATATAACGCTGAAACACCTATGAATTCACCACCTGATTTAAGATGTAAACTATTTCAATGTTCTGCGTAAAAATCTGAAATTATGTCCTTTCTCCCACCTAAAGGTAACCACATTCCTGAATTTTTTATTTATCACTCCTTCACTTTCCTATACAGCTTTAACACATATGCATTTATCCTAATATTCCCTTCGCTCTTATTCACTGTGTGTTTTTAATTTATAAAAGTTGTATTCTTCAAAATGAGTTCTTCCGAATCTTTTTTTTTTTTTGTAGAGGAGATACATCTCTGTGATAATGTATTTCTCCCTCTTGTACAATTACAGAATCGTAGTCTATCTTCGTATGAACTAGTTCTCCACTGTGTGCAGTTTAGGGGTACCCCAAACAGTGCAGCCACTTAGCACCCCTGCTCAGGCTCCCCCGCCCAAGCACGAGAGCCTGCCTGGGGGGGGGGGGGGGGGGGTGGACAGTGACATGGGAAGGCCCGCCCAGCCCACTGGTGAATGCCAAGCTGTTTCCAAAGTGCTTTTACCACATCAGCCTCCCTCCAACAGTTTGTAAGAATTGGCATTGCTCCACATTCTTACCAACTCTTTGTGTTATGTGACAGTCAGTTTTGCCGTTCTGGGAGATACACATTATCTTACATTAATATGTCACCTTGATATTAATGAGTTTGGGTGTCTTCTCATATGTTGATTGCTGTTTGCGTTTCCTCTTCTGTACTATGTGTCCCTTGTTCATTGTTTTACTCTGTGTACTTCTCTGTCTGATTCTGATTGAGTTTGAGGAGTTCTTTGTCCATTTTGGGTACCAATAGCTTGTTACTTATATCAATGGAAAATCCCTTCTTCCAGGTTATAACTAGTATTTCCGCCTTCTCTCAGGTCTGAGGGGGAGGTCTCATAATTTTATTGTAGTCAAGTCAATCAAGTTTACAGTTTGTGCTTTTTGTGTCTTGATTAAGATAACCTTTTCTGCCTTAAAGTCATAGAAACATTTTGTTACATTTTTCACTCGAAATTTTTAAAGTATTATCTGATTACAGTGTTTAATGCAGCTAGAATTTATTTTTGTGAACTATATAAGATGTTAATCTAATTTCATTTTTTATGTATGAATTGCCTATGCCAACACAATTGTCTAGTTTTCTTTTATAAAAGTCTGCAGTGCTGGCTCCATCCTAGTTCAAGTGTTTCTGTTTCTGGCCTCAGTTGTCTATTGTTGTAGTTGTCTATCCCTTGACTGATAATCCTCACAGCTTGATGACAAGTCATGAAACCCATGAGGGCATGTGTTGTTGTTTTCTCACGAGGGCATTTTTCATCTACTCCTTTTCTCCTTGAATTGTGTTTTGTTCTACTTGACATTGTTCCCTTAATAAATTTTATGATCAGCTGGTTAGGTTCCAAGAAAAACTCTGTTGGGATTATTATTCAAATTAAAAAAGATCTATAGGTTTTTGTGGGGGGTTTTTTTTGGGGGGGCGGGGGTACTGACATTTTAAAATGATTGAATCTCCTGAACAAAGACTTTTTCTAAAAAGACATGCAAATGGCCAGCAGATATTTAAAGATGCTCAACTTCACAAGCTATAAGAAAAACGCAAACCAAAATGAAACACCACCTCACACCTGTTAGAATGCCTGTTATCAACAAGACAAGTAACAACAAGTGTTGGAGAGGTTGTGGAGAAAAAAGAAGCCTTATTCACTGTTGGTGGGAATGTAAACTGGTATAGCCAATAAAAAAAATAATAAAAAAATAATTTAAAAAAAAACACAGTAGAGAGTTTCCTCCAAAAATTAAGACTAGAGTTACCATCTGACCTAGCAAACCCTCTTCTGGGTACTTACCCAAAAAATTTATAAACATTTATTTATAAAGATATATGCACCCCTATGTTCATTGTGGCGTTATTCACAGTGGCCAAAACATGAAAACAGCTCAAGTGTCCTGTGATAGAGGCCTGGATAAAGAAGATGTGGTGCATGTCTACAATGGAATACTACTCAGCCATAAGAAAAAATGAAATACTGCCATTTGTGACAACATGAATGGATCTTGAGAATATCATAATAAGAGAAATAAATCAGTCAAAAATGTTAAGAGCCATATGATTTCACTCACATGTGGGATATAAAACTGAAAGCAGCAAGTGAGCAAACAAAAACTCCCAGACACAGACAACAGCATAGTGGTTACCACGAGAGGAGAGGTAGTAAAGGGCATCAAATCCGTGGTGATGGAAGAAGATTTGGCTTGGGTGTGAGTACACAGTGCAATATACGATGCTATATTATAGAATGATATACTTGAAACCAATATAATTTATTAAGAAGAATCACCCCAATACATTTAACAAAAATTAAAAAAAGAAGATAATAAAAAATTGAGTCTCCCTTTCAATGAACTCAGTATATCTCTCCATCAATTTAAAAATTATTTAAAATAATAAAATGTTATAATTTTTTAATAGAATTCTTGTGTATTTTTTATTAAATATATTCTTTGGTCCATTACATTTTTTGTAGTTCTTGCTAAATTTATCTTTTAAAATAATAAAATTTTCTCTTCTTTGTTTCTGGCACGTAAAAATACAATTAATTTTTGAACATAGAATTTATGTGTTATAAAATTTCAAATCACTCTTATCCTATATAATAATAGGCTAATATGCAAATCGACTGAACAGCGGAACAACCAGTCACTATGACGCACACTGACCACCAGGGAGCAGACGCTCAATGCAGGAGCTGTCCCCTGGTGGTCAGTGTGCCAAAAGCCAGGTTCAGCGGCAGCACTAAGGATGTCAGACTGACGGCCCCCAAGGGCTCCCAGACTGCGAGAGAGCGCAGGCCAGGCTGAAGGAAACCCCACCCCCCCCCCCCCCGAGTGCACAAAGTTCATGCACCAGGCCTCTAGTTATTTATAAATACTTGCCTGTGCAATGTTCAAGGCTAGCCATATTTATATTCATACTAGAGGCCTGGTGCATGAAATTTGTGCATGGGAGGGGGTGGGTCCCTCAGCCCAGCCTGCACCCTCTCTCAATCTGGGACCTTTCGGGGGATGTCCGACTGCTTGTTTAGGCCCAATCCCACAGACATCCCTCTCGCAATCTGGGACTGCTGGTTCCTAACCGCTTGCCTGCCTGCCTGATTTCACCCCTAAAACTCAAGCTTCTTCTTTTTTTATTTTTAATATTTATAATTCTTCTTTATTTTTTATTTTAAAATTCAAGCTTCTTGAGAACATGAGGTGTTTAACATTATTCCATATTCCTTACAGAGAGCTAAGCATTGTAAACACAGCAAACACTTAATACTTATGGGCTTCTATACAAACACTTTCCAACCAGGGGTGTTTTAATAGGCCATCTCCAAAAACTTGAACTGGAAAACCTAAAAGTAGAGTGTTCAGATGTCAGGTATCAGGTGTATTAGCAGGATTTCTATGCCAATTAAACTCTAATTCTCAGCTCTCAACAGTCTGGACAAACTGCCCTTCACTATCTCCAAAGTTTTTTTGTTTGTTTTGGTTTTTTTGTGTGTGATTCCAAAATAGAGATTTATTTACTAAGAATTATTTAGTGTTTGCATAAAAATCACCAATTATTCTTCATTGGGTTTTTAACACACATGAATTCTTTGGGGGTCCCTCTATCACCCCAACACTTTCCAAATACAGCTCTTGTGAGTGCCAGGAGGGACAGTTACGGCAGCGAGGTGTTTCCTTGGGTCTCGGCATCGGGAGGGTCGTGGTCTTCCCTCTGAGAGAACACACGTGATGGGTAGTTTCTTAGGTGGGGTAGGCTGTCCCTGAAAAAAATACTTATGCAGAAGAATGCAAACTCAGTCATCTGGGTCAGTTCCTCATACCTGATAGCTTTAAAATAAAGTCCCCTTGGTCAAGGTCACCAAAGCCTTGCTGGTTGTTTTCAACTATAAAAAACTGTCTGGAAAAAGACAGTAAGAAAGAGTGGGGTCTATACTGACAGCAGTGTGACACTGGGCTGTGCAACCACAGGAGAGCACACAGCAGTCTGCTTTAAAAAAAATCCTGTATAATTTCAAACCAGACTCCTCGTGGTTCTTACATGGCCCGAAACATCACTGCACCAGATCCTCATTTTTAAAATGACAGTGCTCCCCCAGGGTCACGCACCACGTGGGGACCAGGGACAGAAAACCCTAGGACTTGACTTATTAGCAACATTAACTGATTTTTATCACACTGAAATGAAGGCAGTTGGTCTGTGCTGCCTTGAAATTCAAAGGAGATGCAGAAGTAGGGTGGTTATTTATTGCTCTGTTAGGATATACCCCAAAAATGACTTTTCAGAAACCAGGGCTGTCCCCTGCAACCCCAGCCAGACTTTGGGCCGCTCTGGGGGACGCAGGCCAAGGCGGCCTGCCACCTTGCTTCACAGTGACTCTGGCTGGTCTGTGCCTGGGAGTGCCGGCCGGGGGCACGCCTACACCTTGTAGTTGAGCTGGGCGTTCATCTTGGTGTACATCTCCTAGATGACGTCAATGGTGGCCGTGTAGCTGACCAGGAACAGGCGGACCTTCCCCAGGCTCTCCTCCTCCGTCACGTTCTGGCCCTTGGAGAGCGCTTTCAGGAAGTCGGACTTGTAGGGCGTGGCACACAGCGCTGCCTGGAAGATCTTCTGCACGATCCAGCCGTGGTACTTCTTGAGCGCCATCTCCTAGGCCTTGGTGGCATTGATGCAGATGAGGTTGGGGTGGCTCTCATCCCGACCCCATCGCAGATGCTCTGCAGGAAGACCTAGGTGAAGTGGAGGCCCCTTTTCAGCCACATCAGTGCCAGCGTGGCCCCCACTTTGGGCCACTCTGCCCCATACATTTCCTACTTTGCCTCCAGGTTGTTCTTCAGGGTCCGGAACTTGGTCAGGGTGGTGTTGTACACAGCTTTGATTTTCGTGATGTTACCACTTATGTCTGCCTTGATAGGTATAACACTGGGGACCCAAGGCAATCAAAGAAGGGTGGCAGGTGGGACACTGCCTCCAGGAAGGGCCTGGTCTCGATCTGCTTGTCTGTGGGCACCGGCTTCAGCAGGTGCTCGTCCAGCAGCTCCATTTCAGGGTCGAGGCTGGCGGTGATGCCGTTTTCTAATCAAATCTTCCTCTTTCTTCCCCAGGACACTCCAAACCTACTCTGGACGGACCACCTAGCCTACCATCAGGACCATGTTCTGCCCGTTCACCAGTCCCCAGTTCTGCCCCACCGCTGCCACTGATCAATTGGAGCCTGAGGGCCGGGAGGAGGGACCAAGACGTCTGCCTTCCACCTGCTCGCCAGTCCCCGCCATGCCACTCACCCTAGTTCCCCTGTTAGCCATCCCCTGATCAATCGGAGCCTGTGGGCCGGGGGGATGGACCGAGAGGTCTGTCTTCCACTCACCAGTTGCCACTGCACCGATTGATCAGAGTCTGAGGACCGGGAGGAGGGACCAAGAGGTCTGTCTTCCACCCACTCGCCAGTCCCCATGGCACCACTCACCCCTGCTCCCCTGTTAGCCATCCCCTGATCAATCCGAGCCTGAGGGCCAGGGTGATTGGACCAAGAGGTGCTCAATGCACCTCTTGGTGACTGATCATTTGGTCGTCATGGTTGTCACGGACACTGGCTTTTTATATATATAGTTCTCTCTCTCTCTCTCTATATATATATATATATATCATCCTATATAATAAAAGGCTAATATGCAAATTGCCCCCTTGGGAGTTCAACCGACCAGGAGTTTGACTGCTCACTATGATGTTTGCTGACCACCAGGGGGTGGCGTGCAACAAAGGAAGAGCCCGGCCAGCAGCCGGCAGCCAGGGAAGGAATGCCCCTCCTGGCTGCCAGCAGCTAGGGGAAGGAAGGCCCCAATCGGCCCTGATCTCCAGCCAGGCCTACGGACCCTACCCATGCATGAATTTTGTGCACCGGGCCTCTAGTATATAAATAACAGATTTCTACCACTTTTATAATTTTTTATTTTTTTCTTATCTGACGGCTCTTGCTAGGACCTTCAGTACAAGTTTAAACCTACTTCTATTGCTTCTGTCAAATGGTTCTTAAACTACTGAATACATTATATGCAGTAAATTGTTCATAGATACCCTTTATCAGATTCAGGAAGTTTCTATTACCAGTATTTTCTAGTTTGGGGGGAATTTGTATTACTGAATGTGCACTGACACTGTGGATGTCTGTATGTATCCATGTAGTTTTATCCTTTATTTCTTTAATGTGATGAAATACAGTAATAATGTTCTAATGTTAAATCACCCAAGTTTTCCATAGGTAGTTCCTACCAAACATGATACATTATATTTTTATATACTATGGTTTCATTTAACAAATATCTGAAGATTTTTCCATCTATATTTATGAGTGAGATTGGCCTATGACTTTCTTTTCTGTGCTGTCCTCATGGGATTTTATTATTATTATAAATAAAGATTATATTATGTAGTAGAATATACATACTATTAGAATTATGCATTACTTGAGTGTTCATTCTAATTCAAATGTAAAATTGCTTTGGCCTTTTTTCTTATTCTCATTGTTTTTCTGTCTTCTGAACAGGGGAATTTTTTAGTGATTAGCTTAATTTTGTTGGTTTTCATTTTTTCTTAATTTTGATAAATTGTACTTTCTGGTAATCTTGTTTTGATTTTCAAATTTATAGAGAAGTCCATTTATGTATTTTATTTTTTCTACATTTAGGCATGCTCTGTTTAATTTTTAATAATGCTTTTTTGCTCTTTTTTTTAAATCTTTCTAAATATTTTTAAGTGATCTTTTTAAAGAACCAACTTTGCATTTGCATTATATTTCCTTTTCTCTGTTCTTTTTGTTCTTAGTCTGTTACTCACTTTTAAGTTTCTTAAGTTATATTCTTAGTTTACAGATTTTCTTTCCTCCTAAGATGAGCTGGAATTACCACTTCTCTTCATTCCACAAATGTCAATATTTAGTAGTTTTATTTTTTTATTCTAAGCATTTCCTAATATTCATTATGATTTTATCTTTGTTTTGAAGTATATTTCTAATTTCTGAACATGTGGAGTTTTTTAATAAAAATGTTTTTGTTGTTGAAACACAATATAATTGTATTGTTCATATGAATATGGTGTGCATACCTGTTGAGACATGATCAATATCTTAGTATGTGGACAGTTCAGGTATCACACATGTGTTTGAAAAGGAATGTGTGTTTTCCAGTTACTGAGTACACAGTTCTATATTTCTCCATTAGATCAAGCTTGTTAACTGGGTTGTTTGAATCTTCAATATTCTTATTATTTTGTCCATTTTTGTCTGTTTGGCCTTGTACCACCAGTTATACAATCTAGGGACTCATTTGCAGAGCAGTGTTCTCTAGCTGGCATGCCTCAGCATCACCCACAATGTTTTAAAAATGCAGGTGCCTGTCACAGCCCACATTCTGACTCAGTTTCTCTGAGACGAGTCCTAGGAAGCTGCATTTTTTAAAGTAAACACATAATAAAAGCAATGGATTAACCAACACTAAAAGGCAAAAGTAGGAAGATTACATGTAATTACAACAGTAAATTAAGGGATACAAACACACACACATAAACACAAAAGAAATTAAAAAATAATAACAAAATGTGGAGTGAATGAATAAAAATGGTAGAGATTTTACTAGTAGAATGTGTTCAAACTTAAATGACCATCAACTTAAAATAGACGGCTATAAGCATAGCTTGGCATATATGAAATACATGCTAACTACAAAACAAAAATCTACCAGAGATATACAAGAAATAAAGATAAATGAATCCAACATAACACTACAGAAAGTCACTAATAAGAACTACAAATACAATCAGAAGACAATAAAGAAAATGACATTAACTGCACAATTATCAATAATTACTTTAAATATAAATGGATTAAATGCCCCAATTGAAAGACAAGCAGTTAAAGAAGATGTGGTACAAATAGACAATGGAATACTCCTCAGCCATTAAAGAGAATGAAATCTTACCATTTGTGACAACATGGATGGACCTGGAGAACATGATGATAAGTGAAATAAGTCAGAGAAAAACAATAAGCATATGCTTGTACTTATATGTGGGATCTAAAAAACAAAATAAACAAACCTATTGATACAGAGAACAAACTGATGGTTGCCAGATGGGCCGGGGTTAGGGGAGTGGGTGAAAAGGGTGAAGGGATTAAGAAGTACAGATTGGCAGTTACAAAATAGTCACAGGGATGTAAGGTACAACACAGGGAATACAGTCAGTAATTTATAATAATAAAAGTATAATATGCTAATTAGACTGGATGTCCTTCCAGACATCCTTTCGAACGACCTTCCTGATGAGACCAGGGCCACGAGAGAAGCCTGGGTCCTGGGTGCCAGAGGGAAGCCAGTGCCAGCAACCGGGGGAAGGAAGGCCTTCTCTTGCACTAATTTCTTGCATTGGGCCTCTAGTAATGTAATAACTATGTATGGTGCCAGGTGTATTGGGTTATCACTTAATAAGTTCTAAATGACATACACCTGAAACTAATGTAATATTGAATGTCAAGGGTAATTAAACATTTTAAATTATAAATAAATAAAATAAGAGGCCCCATGTAATTATGATGAACAATCAAGATCAACTAGGATATTGCTGTTGTTGAATTTTACTATGTTATATTCCTACTGATGTCTTGAAAATAAATTTACCTAGCCCTGTCTTGAATCTATACAACTAGAGGCCCGATGCACAAATTCGTGCACCAGTGGGGTCCCTCGGCCTGGCCTGTGGGATAGGGCTGAAATCAGCTCTCTGACATCCCCCGAGGGGTCCCAGATTGCAAGAGGGCACAGGCCAGCCCGAGGAACCCCCACCAGTGCATGATTGGGGCCGGAGAGGGATGCAGGAGATTGGCCATCAGGGCAGAGACCGCAGGAGGGCTCCAGGGCATGTCCAGCCCGTCTTTCTCAGTCCTGATAGGCTGGACCCTACTAGTTGGAGCAGATTAACCAACACTAAAAGGCAAAAGTAGGAAGATTACATGTAATTACAACAGTAAATTAAGGGATACAAACACACACACATAAACACAAAAGAAATTAAAAAATAATAACAAAATGTGGAGTGAATGAATAAAAATGGTAGAGATTTTACTAGTAGAATGTGTTCAAACTTAAATGACCATCAACTTAAAATAGACGGCTATAAGCATAGCTTGGCATATATGAAATACATGCTAACTACAAAACAAAAATCTACCAGAGATATACAAGAAATAAAGATAAATGAATCCAACATAACACTACAGAAAGTCACTAATAAGAACTACAAATACAATCAGAAGACAATAAAGAAAATGACATTAACTGCACAATTATCAATAATTACTTTAAATATAAATGGATTAAATGCCCCAATTGAAAGACAAGCAGTTAAAGAAGATGTGGTACAAATAGACAATGGAATACTCCTCAGCCATTAAAGAGAATGAAATCTTACCATTTGTGACAACATGGATGGACCTGGAGAACATGATGATAAGTGAAATAAGTCAGAGAAAAACAATAAGCATATGCTTGTACTTATATGTGGGATCTAAAAAACAAAATAAACAAACCTATTGATACAGAGAACAAACTGATGGTTGCCAGATGGGCCGGGGTTAGGGGAGTGGGTGAAAAGGGTGAAGGGATTAAGAAGTACAGATTGGCAGTTACAAAATAGTCACAGGGATGTAAGGTACAACACAGGGAATACAGTCAGTAATTTATAATAATAAAAGTATAATATGCTAATTAGACTGGATGTCCTTCCAGACATCCTTTCGAACGACCTTCCTGATGAGACCAGGGCCACGAGAGAAGCCTGGGTCCTGGGTGCCAGAGGGAAGCCAGTGCCAGCAACCGGGGGAAGGAAGGCCTTCTCTTGCACTAATTTCTTGCATTGGGCCTCTAGTAATGTAATAACTATGTATGGTGCCAGGTGTATTGGGTTATCACTTAATAAGTTCTAAATGACATACACCTGAAACTAATGTAATATTGAATGTCAAGGGTAATTAAACATTTTAAATTATAAATAAATAAAATAAGAGGCCCCATGTAATTATGATGAACAATCAAGATCAACTAGGATATTGCTGTTGTTGAATTTTACTATGTTATATTCCTACTGATGTCTTGAAAATAAATTTACCTAGCCCTGTCTTGAATCTATACAACTAGAGGCCCGATGCACAAATTCGTGCACCAGTGGGGTCCCTCGGCCTGGCCTGTGGGATAGGGCTGAAATCAGCTCTCTGACATCCCCCGAGGGGTCCCAGATTGCAAGAGGGCACAGGCCAGCCCGAGGAACCCCCACCAGTGCATGATTGGGGCCGGAGAGGGATGCAGGAGATTGGCCATCAGGGCAGAGACCGCAGGAGGGCTCCAGGGCATGTCCAGCCCGTCTTTCTCAGTCCTGATAGGCTGGACCCTACTAGTTGGAGCATCTGCCCCCTGGTGGTCAGTGCATATCATAGCGAGCAGTTGAGTGGCCTTAGCATATCATTAGCATAGTACTCTTTGATTGGTTGAACGTATGACCGGATGACCAGACACTTAGCATATTAGGCTTTTATTATATAGGATGAGTAAGAAAGCATTAAAAACTCCAAGGCAGGTGTGAATAACTGACTCATGGCTCACGAGATTTCCTGAAAAGATGAAGAAAAGGGAGATTTAATCTGAAAATAACCACTGTAGACAAAACTAGTCCTGCTTCCTCTGGAGATTCTCCCCAGCTGGGATGGGTTATTGATCTTGCTAGATATCTACAGGGAAGGAAGCAGGATGCTTGTTGGCCAGGGGACACCAGCAAGCATTCCCTGGCAAACCCTTGGGAGGGAGCTGAGCATACTGTAGTGCCCACAGGGACCAGGGCATGGACATCACTTGAGATCTTGTTGGATGAAGAACTTCAGGCCCCAGACTTCGGAACCAGTATCTGCTTTTATCAGGATCTGTAGGTAAGTCATCTGTTAAGTCTGAGACTCACTTTAGAGATGCAGAGGGAGCTTCCCTCTGACAAGCTCACAGTACTTACTACCAGTGCCAGGCAGCGGGCAGCTCACCACAAAGAAAGGGAGGGAAGGAGCCTGCACCCCACAGGCTCACCCAGCAGGCTCACCCTGCAGGCTCACCCAGCAGGCTCCCCCTGTCCAGGCTCACCCCACAGGCATCCCCCGAGGGCTCACCCCGTCCAGGCTCACCCCGTCCAGGCTCACTCCGTCTAGGCTCACCCCACAGGCTCACCCCGTCCAGGCTCACCCCGTCCAGGCTCACCTCACAGGCTCACCCCATAGGCTCACCCCACAGGCTCACCCAGCAGGCTCACCATGTCTGTTCCTGCTCCTGCTCCTGCTCCAGGGCACTGTGTGAGCTGAGGCCTCTGTGAAATTCCAAGAACACATTGCCCCCCAAACTTAGCACAAGAAAGGCACAGAACACTGCCATGTCATGCCATGTCCACACAGAGACATTCAGACACCAGTGGGGAGAGCACAGGAAATGGGACCTCCTCACCTTCGTTGGGGTTTCCTCTGAGCACGTCCGCTCCTGTCTGTGTGACTGGGATTCCAGGACTCGACGCATTCTCATGAGGCTGCAGCCTGGCCGCTCCTGCCTTCCTCTCTGCTACCCACTGGTCTGCCAGCGTAGGCAGCCACACTATGGAAGGAAGCCACGGAGAACTTATTTTCTGCTTTTTTTAAAAGATTTAGCAACTTGTCCTGGCCAGTGTGACTCAGTGGTTGAGTGTCGTCCCATGTAGCAGGAGGTCACGGATTCCATTCCCGGTCAGGGCACAGGCCCAGGTGTGGGCTCTATCTCTCACACATCAATGATCTCTCTCCCTTTCTCTCTCTAAAACATATTTTAAAATAAGATTTAGCAGCTCAACACAGGCAGCACTACCATAAACCATCCTGGCCTGGATGGTTTCAGTCTGCCCAGCTGGGCTGAGCCCCACTGTGGAGCCTGGCTTGCAGGGCTCACCACCAGCCTTTGGCCAAAGCTCCCCAGTGGCTCCTGGTGGGGATGAAGCTCATCTCTCAGGTCCTTCAGGAAGGTGTCTGATCACAAGGTTCCCTGGGTGTTTTAATATTTAAAATAGTTTTTATAGCTGTGGCTCATGGAGAACAGCGTGTCTGGCCATAAAAAGTCCTTGCTAATGCTTTCCTTTCTGGGTTCCCTTTGTTCCTGCTTGTTGGCTGCTGGGAAGGAGTTTGATGCCACCTGCTTCTCTGTCCCTGGTCAGCTATGGTCTTTCCTGCCTCTAGGCCAGATGATTGTTTTCTTATCTTTAACATCTAAAAGTTGCACCAGGTGAAGTCCCAGAGCTGATCATTGCTGGTCAATTTTCCAAGCAGACAGTGTAACATGTTTATGTGTAGACTAGAGGCCGAGTGCACAAAATCGTGCACGGGTAGGGTCCCTAGGCTTAGCCTGCAATCAGGCCCATCTTCCACCCACTTGCCAGTCCCCGGTCCTGCCCCGCCGCCCCCACCAGCCACATGGTTCCCCTCGCCAGCCCCAGGTCCCGCCCCTTCTCCGCTGCCAGCCACCTGGTTCCCTTTGGCAGCCCTCGTCTCACCCCACTGCCACCGCCAGCCACCCGGTTCCCCTTGCTGGCTCCCCGTCTCATAGTGACTGGTCAAGCAGTCATTCCCGTCATTACGCTTATGGTCGCTGGCCTTTTATTATATAGGATAGATATTTTATATTACACATTTTTGGATTATAGTTTAAATATTAGTTTCAATACATGTTTTGTTTTTCTTCTTCAGAGATTCCAATACATAAGAGATATTTTGGATCTTCTTTGCTTATCTTTTAAATTTATCTTTCTGATTCTTCTAACCTCTTTCTTAATTGTATTTACTTTTTTCTGTTGTATTATATCAGTTCATTATCCTTTGGCGCTTTTAATTTAATCTTCATTTCTTAGATTATGTGTCCTTTATCTTCAAATTCTTTTCTGAAGAATTTCATCCTTTTTTTCATTTTAAATGTTTTTGGTTCATTTTTCTTATTCATTTTGAATCAGTGTTAAATATTGAATCAAGGTGTTTTTAATACCTGCAGATGTTTATTTAACAATATTTAATTCCTGTTGGAGAGTATTGCGTTACTGTTTTGCTCTTTTATTTCACTTTAAGGAAATGTTTGCAAGCTTAATAAGAGTGATCATTGTTTTCTCTTTTCTGTTTAGAGTTGTTTTGTATGAATGCTGCTTTTCATTTTCTTTCATTTTAAAATGTCTTCCATTTTTCTACATCAGCCTTTGGCCTCCTTCTGTGCAGGGAGATTAAAGCTTTTGGAAAGTCTACGGGGTTTCCCAGCTCAAGAGCATCCTCCTCACTTAGTACAGAGAATACAACCTTATGGGGATAGAATCACAAATGGAGAAGGTCACAGTGTCTTGCAATTTATCAGTCCTCTTTAGTGTGTGTAGGATTGTTTATTTCCTCTCTTTCTGCATCTTTACCTCCAACCCACCCAATACTGCCTGTTCCTCTCAGGCCCCTGCAGACACAGAATCTTCCTGGGGCTGTGGCTCTGGTTTTACACATATTGAAGTCTGTTTATATTTCAATTCCCCAGTAACCAGTATCCCGATGTATGTGGACTCAGATGGATTCTGTATTTTATCACATGTGTCAAAACCCTCCTCTGGAAATACTACTCTCTCACATGACCACTGGGGCCCAGAGCCCTCCTTTCTGCTCAGTCTTCCCCTCACTCTCCGTGACCTGCTCTGAAGCCAGCCCATGGGGTGCTCAGCTCCTCATTTACATCAATTCTCTCTGAACTGTGCTCCTAAATATTCATGGCTTGTCTCTCCTCAAAATAAAAAATAATAACTCACTGGTCAAAGAGGAAATAAAAATTAAAAATTTGTATTTTGAACTGAATGATAATGAAAACACAGCATATCAAAAGTTGTGAAATGCATCTAAGGCAGTGTTAAAGGGGAAGTTCATATCATTAAACACTGAGAGTTAAAAAAATAAGTTCACAATTCAATGACCACATTTTCTATCCTAACAAACTAGAAAAAGAATCTAAAGACAAAGTAAGCAAAAGAGTAAAAATTAGATTGAAATCAATGAAATAGATAAAAGGGAACAATAGAAAAAAAATCAGAGAAACTACATCCAGAATGTATGCAGAACTCTAAAACAATAAAAGGAAACAATAAAAAATTCAAAATGGGCCAAATATTTGAGTGGCTCTTTCACAACAAAATATGGTAGATAAGTGCATACACATTGGTCCATAGTCTTTAGTTCAACATCATTACTCACTAGGGCAGTGGTTCTCAACCTTCCTAATACCGCAACCCTTTAATATAGTTCCTCATGTTGTGGTGACCCCCAACCATAAAATTATTTTCGTTGCTACTTCATAACTGTAATTTTGCTACTGTTATGAATCATAATGTAAATATCTGATATGCAGGATGTATTTTCATTGTTACAAAATGAACATTATTAAAGCATAGTGATTAATCACAAAAACAATATGTAATTATATATTGTGAAATATTTATTTCTAATTACAAATAAATGAAATTTTGTCTTGAAGCATGGTGTAGCATGGGTAACAGTATAACAACAGTAAACTACATTGCTACAGTATGTGTAAAAAGCCAACGTCAGTGCAAAAGTTGAGATTGCTTCTTTCTCACCAGATCAGAAATTCTCAGGGCAGTCTTTGCAAGAGCACAACGAAGATCATCTTCCACAACAAGTCTACTTCTGTATTTAGACTTGATAGCCAACAAGCTGGAAAACCCTGTTTCACAAAGATATGTTGTTGGAAATGGAAGAAGAAGGCGTAACACAGTCTCAGACAGAACAGGATATGACTGCAAACACTTGATCCAGAATTTTGTAACTGGCATTGTAGAGAAATCAGTTCTCGCTGCATCATTGTTAATAAGTTCAATGAACTCCTCTTGTGCTGTCTCAGGAACATCTTCAACTTTGACTGTGAATGGGCTTCTGGCAAGTGCAAATGGGGTGTCAGGTAGATTTGGAAA
>NW_005362713.1:737631-747113 GCF_000412655.1 Myotis brandtii | reverse complement strand
TTTTGAGTTCATCACAAAGCTCAAAAACACGTTTTAAATTTTTTCCTCTCAACAACCATCTCACTTCAGTGTGAAATAGCAGAGCATTGTTCGGCACATCCAACTCATTGCACAGTTGTGAAAACAGTCGACTGTTTTAAGTGATCGCCTTTACAAAATTGACACAGCTTATGATGCTTTTCATTACTTCTTTTAACTCTTATGGCAGCGTCTTCATTGCTAATATTTGCCGATGACTTTTGGTGACTCATTCAGTACCAAACGTTGAAATCCAGATCGACATTCTAGCATAGCTGGAGCACCATCTGCACAAACATCACAAACCTTTTCCCAAGAGATCTTATGCTCTTTCAGAAATGAACCAACTGTGTCAAATACATCACGTGCAGTAGTTGTCATTTCAAGAGGTTTGCAAAAAAGAAACTCATCTTTAAAGTCGCCATCATTAATATGCCTCACATAAACCAGTAACTGAACAGTTTGCAATGTCTGTAGATTCATCAAGCTGGATACTAAATATTGGAAGTGGAGGAGATTTAATTTCCTGGATTACCTGATCAAGAATATCAGCAGACATGTCATTGTGGATAGTGTCGTTAGATAAGGAAATTGCACTCAATTTCGTAACAAAGTCGTCTCCAATTATAACTCGAACAATGTCTTTGGCCACTGGCAACAGTAAATCCTCAGCAATGGTGTGAGGTTTCATAGCTCTGGCGATTCTGTGTGCCACCAAATATGAAGCTTCAATGGCTGCTACGTTTTGTTTGTGGTGCTTGCCACCAGTGTCAAGTCTGGCTTTCTTGAGTCCATCAGCGTTGCTTCTAAAATAGTTGGTATCCTTGCCGGCAAAGCTCAGATGCTTGCTATCAAAATGGCATTTTAGTTTGTTCGGCTCTATAGATTCGGCTGATAGAACTTCACAAAAAATAACACATTGCGGTTTCTCCATTCCTGCTGTAATTATTGAGGTGAAACCATACTGTAAAAAATCCTCACTATATTTTCTTTTCTTAACATTCTTCTCTACATGATCCATTGTCATGGGATGGTTTGCTAATGAAAATAATATATAACAATAGCTTTAATAATACAAAAGATGATACATGGCATAGTTCAGTCAATACAGTACATTAAAGTTTCCTATGATTTACCATTCTCTGTGGTGTTTTTTTTTACATACCTGTTACTATCACAAGGAGGCAGTATTCACATCAACCACAGCTGAATATAAAAAGACCGATCAGCATCCAGATTAAGTTCCCATGGTACAGATATCTTTTTTTTTGCAGTAGTTGATGATTTTACAGTACATGATTTTACATTTACCCAGTAATTATAATTCATGAAGTGTCGTTTTACCTCCAATACTGCTGCTTTCAACACAGTAGCTGCTTTTAACAGAGTAGCTGCTTTCAACACAGCAGCTGCTTTCTACACAGTAACTGCTCTCTACACATGTGTTACTGGTCCACATAAGTACATTATGGCACCAACCCTGTCACATACACCTGTATTTGTACGGGGTGTATGTGATGGGGTTGGTGCGATGACGTCATCACGCCGGGTACTCGTATGTGGGCTCATCTACATGTGGGCAGACCCACCTAGAGACGGATAGAGGAGCGGTGTCTCAGTTCCTAAGACCATCAAAAATATGTGTTTTTGGATTGTCTTAGGCGACCCTTGTGAAAGGGTCGTTTGACCTCCAAAGGGGTCGTGACCCACAGGTTGAGAACCGCTGCACTAGGGAATCATAAATTAAAACCACAATAGGATTCCACCATGCACCTATTAGAAGCTCAAGCCTTAAAAGGCTGACCATCCCCACCATTGTCAAGGATGTGGAGCAACTAGAACTCCAGCTCACTGCCAGTGGGAATAGAAAATGGTGCAAACACTTTGTAAAGCAGATTAAGTTTCATAAAAGGGTTAGCATGCATCTGCCACATGGTGCATTTACCACATGGCGCATCTACCACATCTACCACAGGGTGCATCTGCCATATGGTGCATCTACCACAGGGTGCATCTACCACAGGGTGATTCTACCACAGAGTGCATCTACCACAGGGTGCATCTGCCACATGGTGCATCTACCACATGGTGCATCTACCACAGGGTGCATCTACCACATCTGCAACAGGCTGCATCTACCACAGAGTGCATCTACCACAGGGTGCATCTACCACAGGGTACATCTGCCACAGGGTGCATCTGCCACATGGTGCATCTACCACAGGGTGCATCTACCACAGGGTGCATCTACCACAGGGTGCATCTACCACAGGGTGCATCTACCACAGGGTGCATCTACCACAGGGTGCATCTACCACAGGGTGCATCTACCACAGGGTGCATCTACCACAGGGTGCATCTACCACAGGGTGCATCTACCACAGGGTGCATCTACCACAGGGTGCATCTACCACAGGGTGCATCTACCACAGGGTGCATCTACCACAGGGTGCATCTACCACAGGGTGCATCTACCACAGGGTGCATCTACCACAGGGTGCATCTACCACAGGGTGCATCTACCACAGGGTGCATCTACCACAGGGTGCATCTACCACAGGGTGCATCTACCACAGGGTGCATCTACCACAGGGTGCATCTACCACAGGGTGCATCTACCACAGGGTGCATCTACCACAGGGTGCATCTACCACAGGGTGCATCTACCACAGGGTGCATCTACCACAGGGTGCATCTACCACAGGGTGCATCTACCACAGGGTGCATCTACCACAGGGTGCATCTACCACAGGGTGCATCTACCACAGGGTGCATCTACCACAGGGTGCATCTACCACAGGGTGCATCTACCACAGGGTGCATCTACCACAGGGTGCATCTACCACAGGGTGCATCTACCACAGGGTGCATCTACCACAGGGTGCATCTACCACAGGGTGCATCTACCACAGGGTGCATCTACCACAGGGTGCATCTACCACAGGGTGCATCTACCACAGGGTGCATCTACCACAGGGTGCATCTACCACAGGGTGCATCTACCACAGGGTGCATCTACCACAGGGTGCATCTACCACAGGGTGCATCTACCACAGGGTGCATCTACCACAGGGTGCATCTACCACAGGGTGCATCTACCACAGGGTGCATCTACCACAGGGTGCATCTACCACAGGGTGCATCTACCACAGGGTGCATCTACCACAGGGTGCATCTACCACAGGGTGCATCTACCACAGGGTGCATCTACCACAGGGTGCATCTACCACAGGGTGCATCTACCACAGGGTGCATCTACCACAGGGTGCATCTACCACAGGGTGCATCTACCACAGGGTGCATCTACCACAGGGTGCATCTACCACAGGGTGCATCTACCACAGGGTGCATCTACCACAGGGTGCATCTACCACAGGGTGCATCTACCACAGGGTGCATCTACCACAGGGTGCATCTACCACAGGGTGCATCTACCACAGGGTGCATCTACCACAGGGTGCATCTACCACAGGGTGCATCTGCCACAGGGTGCATCTACCACATGGTGCATCTACCACATCTGCCACATGGTGCATCTACCACGTGGTGCATCTACCACGTGGTGCATCTGCCACATGGTGCATCTACCACAGGGTCCATCTACCACATGGTGCATCTACCACATCTGCCACAGGGTGCATCTACCACATCTGCCACATGGTGCATCTACCACAGGGTGCATCTGCCACAGGGTGCATCTACCACATCTGCCACAGGGTGCATCTGCCACATGGTGCATCTGCCACGTGGTGCAGCCACTCCACCCCTCAGCATTTACTCAAGGGAATTAAAGCACATGCCTCTCCAGACCTGTACACTAATATGAAGAAGAATTTTGTTTAGCCAGCAACTTGGAAACAAACGTCCATCAACAGGATAAAGAAACTGTTGTGAGTCCATATGATGAAATACTTCTACAAAATAAAAATGGAGGAGACTACAAATACACACATGAATGGATCTCAAAAGAACTATGGTAAGTGAAAGCAGCCAGATTTTAAAAAATTGCATCCTACGCGATTCCATTCATATTAAACCCCAGAAAATGCAAAATATTTTACAATAACAGGAATGAGATCAGTGGTGCCTGGGGATGGGGAGCTTGAGAATTGGAGGTGGAATCACAAGTAGGCACAAGGTGACTGGGGTGATGAGCATGTTCTTCATCCTGACCCTGAAGTGGTTTCCTGGGAATACACATCTTTGCAATGTATCAAATTGCACAGTATATATTGGTGTGTGAGTGTGTGTGTGTGTGTGTGTGTGTGTGCGCGTGTGTGTGTGTGTGGCTCATTGTAAATCAAGTCACCATAATAAAGCCATGGAAGAGTTTGTAATACCACTCTCACTGAGGCTGTGAATATAAATGAAAAGGGGAGTTAAGCAGGAACATAACTCTATGTGCTGGGACAAGTAATTTGCACCTACAGTGATTTAGCACAAGCACCTAAAAAAATAAAACATGACTAGAAAATACAATGATAAATATATGAAATTTGGATTGATTGAACCAGTACTTTATTAACTCCTAGTCCTTTAGTGTGTTATTCCATCTCTGAAAATAGTTTTTTTTAATATGTGGGTAGATAACAGACAGACATATAGCCATACACCTATATGGATTCCTAATTTTTTTTGACAAAGGAAACAGACCTTAACCGAAGCATGGCCATGCCCTGGACAGAAGCGGGCACAGCTGGCTCTTGAGTCCTCCATTTTCACTGACACTTGCAAGTCAGGAAGGGCCCAGCCAGAAGTACAAGGAAGCCAATCCCTGATTTTGCCACTTATTTTTGAAGAGGGAAGTAATTACATTACTAGACTAAACAAATAGACACTGAGAAACATCCCTCTTTTGAGGGGAACATTATAAATATGACACACTCCCAGTTCCTGAGTAAAATTAAGCAAAGCCTACAATTGCAAGACGACATCCTCATTAACAGGCAGAAAGGACCCAGTGCAGTCAACCCAGCTCTCTCCCCTGCAGCCCCAGGACCCAGTGCAGCCAACCCAGCTCTCTCCCCTGCAGCCCCAGAACCCAGTGCAGTAGCCCAGCTCTCTCCCCTGCAGCCCCCAGTGCAGTAGCTCAGCTCTCCCCGCTGTAGCCCCCATTGCAGCCAGCCCAGCTCTCTCCCCTGCAGCTCCAGAACCCAGTGCAGCCAGCCCAGCTCTCTCCCCTGCAGCCCCAGGACAGGAAGACCATGTTGCTGGCTGTCTGGAGAAAACCTCAGCTTATAGTGGCTTCAAGTCAATGTGTGCAGTGTATTTTCAAAGGTGCAATGTATTCCCCGAAAAAAACACACACACACAATAATAACAATGCTTTGTGTCCCAAAATTAATTTAGTCATGTAAGTCATCTAAAAGACCAAAAGAAAAGAGGCATTTTTTAACTGCTGTTTTATAGAAGCTCCCATTAACCGATTGGACATTGAATTTGTTCCTTTTGACACTTTCTTTTCTTTAATATATATTTTTTATTTTTCAATTACAGTTATCCCCCTTATAGATCTAGTACCCATCTGACACCATACACAGTTATTACAATCTCATTGACTATATTCTCTATGCTGTAGTTACCTCCCCATGACTATTTTGTAACTACATATTTGCACTTCTAAATCCCTTTACCTTTTCCACCCATCCTCTAACCCCCCTCCCATTTTGTAACTGTCAAAATGTTCTCTGTATCTGTGAGTCTGTTTCTGTTCTGCTTATTCATTCATTTTGTTTTTAGATTCCACATATAAGAGAAATCATACATTTGTCCTTCTCCATCTGACTTGTTTCACTCAGAAAAACACCCTCTAGGTTTATCCATGTTGTGCCACATGCCAAGATTTCATTCTTTTTTAGGGCTGAGCCACATTCCATTATATATATGCACCCTTTGTTATCCATTCATCTATTGCTAGGCACTTAGGTTGTTTCAATATCTTAGCTATTGTAATAATGCTGCAATGAAAGCATGAATGTATATTTCTTTTTTATTTAGTGTTTTGGGTTTCTTGGAATAAATACCCCCAAATGGAGTTGCTGGGTCCTTCTTTGTCGCTTGCTATATAGTCTTTGTTTTAAAGTCTACTTTGATTGGTACAAGTATTGCTCTGTTAGCTTTTATTTATTCCCATTTTTATGTAATATCTTTTTCTATCCTTTTACTTTCAGCCTGTGTGTGTCTTTTGATCTGAAGTGAGTCTGTTGTAGAAAGTATATGTAAGGGCCTTGTTTTGTTATTCTTTCAGCCATCCTATGTCTTGTGGAGCATTTAATATATTTGCACTAAAATTAGTTGTTGATAGATATGTATTTATTGCCATTGTATTATTCATATTTTTATCTTTTTTTAAAAGATGACTCTAGCATTACAGGTAATACTGGTTTGATGATGATGAACTCCTTTAGCTTTTTTTGTCTGGGAAGTTGTTTATGTATCTTTCTATTCTAAATGATAGCTTTTCTGGGTAGTATAGTTTTGGTTATAGGTCCTTGCTATTCATCACTTTGCAGACCAGGAGGAATTGGCATGAAATACTCAGTTTCTGTTGAGAAATCAGCTGACAGCCTTATGGGAGCTCCCTTGTAGGTAACTAACTGCTTTTAACATTCTCTTTGTCTTTATCCTTTGGCATTTTAATTATGATATGTCTTGATGTGGGCCTCTTTGGGTTCATCTTATTTGGGATGTTCTGTGCTTCCTGAACTTGTATTCTCTTTCCTTTATCAGGTTAGGAAAATTTTCTGTCCTTATTTTTTCTAACAGGTTTTCAATTCTTTGATTTCCCTCTTCTCTGGCACCTCCATGATAAGAACGTTGGTACACTTGAAGTTGTCCCAGGGGTTTCTTACACTACCCACATTTCTTTTGGATTTTTTTTCTTTTTGCTATTCAACTTAGTGTTTTCTGCTTCCTTACCTTCTGCTTCATCTGCTCTGCTCTTAATTCTCTGTAATGTACTCTTCATTTTTGACTGGTTCCTCTTTATATTTTCTATCTGCATTTTTATGTTTCCTATCTCTTTGCTGAAGTTCTCACTACTAGTAATTTCATCTACTCTTCCTCTAAGTTCACTGGCCATCCTTATAATAAGTGTTTTGAACTCTGGTAAATTGCTTTGTCTCCATTTTATTTTATTTTTCTGGAATTTTGTTATGTTCTTTCATTTGTGAGATGTTTCTTTGTCTCCTCAATTTGGCTGTCTCCCTGTGTTTGTTTCTATGTATAAGGTAGAGCTGCTATGTCTCCTGGTCTTGACAGAGTGGCCTTGTGTGTAGGTATACTGTAGGGCCCAGTGGCACAGCCTCCCAGGTCACTCGAACTGGGTGCTCCAGCTGCTACCACTGTGTGGTCTGTTTAGCCCTTCTTGCTGATGGCGTGTCAATGAGAAAGATTTATCTCCAGACCCATTGGTTGCATGGACTAACCACAACCACAGCGGAGGATCTGCTCTGCTGTATAGGAGCTCATCCCATGGAGCAGGGCTCTCATCAGTGGGGCTCTGGTGACAGATAAATCTGTCCCTTGAATCTGTCACTCATGGAGGTGTTTGGGTTGTGCTCTGAGCGTGTCTTAATCTTTCCATTGGTTGTGCTAACTCTGGAGCCTCCCGGGAGGTGCAGGTCAAGTTCAGCCACTGCCTGGGACCACCCGGCATGAGCCACAAAGCAATCTGTAGATGGTTGCTAAGTTGTTGGAGTTGGAGGTTCTCTGGCAAGGTCAAACTGCAAACCAAGGCCGACTGCTGCTAGTGCCAGGCCTGGGACCACTTAGCAAGATGTGCAGTGCACGCCAAGGCCAGATGCTCCTTGTTGGATTTGTGAACATTTGATAATTTAGGAAAATCTGCAGCATGAACAAACACAGGCCATTTGTATGGAAAAACCACTGGAAAAGGCCTTGATGGGCCCAAAAGTTGGTGGGGCAGGGAATCACCAGGGCAAGGCTAACTATGTCAGCCAGGTTGATGGAGACTCAGATATGGAGCCCACCTGCCAGTGCCATGGGGGGAGGGCTCTGCAAAGAAACTGTGACCTGTACCAGTGTTTCTATTTGGGAGAAAGCTGCCCCTCCAACTCTTGCCCTGATGGCTTTATGTCCCTAGTGCCTTTTCAACTCCTGCCCCAGCGCTGGAGCTCAATGAGTGAGTCTGAGTAAGTTCATGCACAGGAAGGCCTGGGTCTACAGCAGCCGCCCAATCACACTCAGCTATAATCCCCGCTGGGTTTCACAGCCAAAAGCCATGGGGACTTCTCTTCCTGGCACTGGAACCCTGGGCTAGGGGCCTGGAGTGGGGCAGGGACCCTTTGCTCCTCAGGGGGTCCTTGCCAGCTGAGAAATTTCTTCTGATTTTCAACTGCCACATGTGGTATGGGACCATCCTGTTCCAAGTCCCTGCCCCTCCTCCCAGTCTTGATGTGGCTTCTTCTTTATATCCTGAAGTTTAGGACTTTTGTTCAGCTAGATTTCAGGTGGTTCTCAATGATGGCTGTTTTATAAATTAGTTGTAATTTTGATGTGATTGTGGGAGGAGATGAGTACCATCATTACCTATGCCACCATCTTGACCAGAGCAAATGAGGCTTTTTATATGTATTTATTTGTTTTAGCTGTCATGCCAATTTTTTAAATTGTTAACACTGTTAACACTATTACAGATGTTCCCATTTTCATTGTAAAGCTGTATTCCATGTAAGGAAAAAAGTTACAAGCTATCCTATATAATAAAAGGCAAATATGCAAATTGACCAAACAGGGGAATGACCAGTGGCTATGATGCGCACTGACCACCAGGGTCAGTGCATTCCCACAGGGGGAGTACCACTCAGCCAGAGGCTGGGTTCATGGCTGGCAAGTGCAGCAGCGGTGGCGAGAGCCTCTCCCCACCTCTGTGGCAGTGCTAAGGGCCCCTCGGGGGATGTCCGCCTGCCAGCTTAGGCCTGCTCCCCGCTCACTCACTCACTCCCTGAGACTGTCTGTCATGTTGGCAGCAATCGATTCTCCGGGAGTGGGCCTAAACCAGCAGGTGGACATCCCCCAAGGACTTCTAGACTGCAAGAGGGAACAGGCCAGGTTGAGGGACCCCTCCCCCAGTGCATGGATGTCGTGCACCAGGCCTCTAGTTTATTGATAAGATTCATGATTAACACAGAAGTAATGACAAAGGTGCTCACAGAGAATAGTCTTTTGGTAAAATTTCTATAGTAAATAAACCCCATATGATTGATCTGCCTCTTTACTATTAGATGAAACCACTGAATTAAAAAAGGATAAATTGGTTCTTGTTATATATGTGTAGTATTTATAATTAACAAATGCTTGACAAATATTTGTGCTATTTTAGAGAAATAGTTGTTTGAGTAAATGAGTATTTTAAGAGATACAATATGAATTGAAAAGGTGTCTCAAAATTAGTATTGTGGAATTGAAAAATACAAGTCTTCCTCTCCCTAAAATATATATAT
>NW_005362713.1:728714-737562 GCF_000412655.1 Myotis brandtii | reverse complement strand
AAAACCCCTTCCTTCCACCAAGAAAAATATGAAATAAATAGTTTCCCTTTTCAGCAGAGAACCAGCTTCTCTGGCAGGGAAATTGTAAAGAGACTAAAGTACTTTGTTTGTTCAAGCCCCATGTTAAAAATTGCTTTTTTTGCTCATAAGAAAAGCTAACAACTCTGAATATTCATGATCTAGGAAGCTAAACAAAAACTGTCTGTGAAATGATCAGGTAGAGACAAACATGAAAGACTAAAATGTGATTCTGTTCAATCATAAGTGACAAATTCCCTAAGTTGTGTTTTCCTGTCATCCTATCTAATAAAAGTCAAAAAGGGTAATTAACCGTACCTCCGCTACACTTCCCATTGACTAATCAGGGCGATATGCAAATTAACTGCCAAGAAAGATGGCGGTTAACCGCCAACATAGATGGCGGTTAATTTGCATATGTAGGCTCAATGATGGGAGGCGAAAGGGGAAGGACAAAAGAACGTGATGGCAGTGATCAGAAACCCAGGAGGCAAGAGCCGGGTGGCAGGGTAAAGGCGGCCCCTAGGGCCGCCTTTGTCCTGCCCCCTGACCTGGATCGGAGAACCGGGGCAAAGGCCCGCCCCCCAGCTGGTGATCGGAGAAGCTGGATGGGGCAGGGAAGAGGCCACCAGCCTCTGCCTCTTCCTTGTCCCCTACCCCGGCAGTGATCAGTGACCCCGAGAGGCAGGGAGGGACCCAGAACACGGGGAAGCCGGATCTTTTTTTTTTTAGATTGTGTAATTATTTATTACAAATAAACAGTGGTTTCACATCTGTCAAAAACGGGTCCTGTTTTTACATGTGTGTGCAGGTTCTGATGTACAAGAAAGGGTCACGTCCATGCAAAGCTCACAGGTACATCACTAAATACTTTAAAAATAGAACGATCTCCTTTTGAACCAATCTGTTTAGATTCAGGATTAGTAAAACAGTATGGCACTAATGAAATACAGTGATAGGAATTAGGAAGTGTGACACTGATGGTTCTGGGCATGTGAAGGGTGAGGGACAGAAGGGTATATATGGCCTTCCCTTCAGTTCTGCTGGAGAGATGAGCTCCGAGGGCCCAAGCTGCTCCATGCCCAGAGGAGGTGGGTGTGGTCAGTGGCTCTGTTTCAGAACTTCCTGCCAAGCAGAGACCTTACCCGACCCACAGGAACCTTTTTACTCCAGAAAACAGAAACAGCCAGTTCCCAATGGGCATGGGAAAACCAGTGTACCCTCCTGTGCACGGTGTCTTGATGGGGTGATGGGGGAGGTGGGCGAGGGGAGCAGTGCAGAGTTGTTAGGCAGCTGGAGTGGGAGTGGAAATGCCATGAAATGTCCACAGTCCTGGCTGTGCCAACGGCCTGGGCTGCTCCTCCAGGCCCTGGCTGAGGGATTAGGGCTGATTCTCTCGGGAAGGGAATATTCCATGGGTGGAAGATTTACAGGCTCAGGGTGGGCCGGGTGTTAGTTTGGGGCAAATCCCTCAGCATTCCTGCTGCCAAGCCCTCAAAGGAATGAGGCAGAGGCACCCCTCACCCCCAAGACCCCTTCGTGGACATTTTAGCATCTACGTGATTTTTAATCTCTTCAGGGAGACTTTCTATCCTGCAGTCCCATCCCACCCCACTGTTGCTGTTTGTCTGCCAGCTGGGTCGAGCATCAAGGGGGAAGGGGGGTTATACTCACTGAAAGACTACTGACCCTACCAGGAAACCAACCTGTGTACTGTACTGTTGTAAATATCATACCCTTTGTATCCTGTATATTGTCTTCTTTTAAATAAAGTGAAATGTCTTAGGGGAAAAAAAAAGGCAAGGCAGGGGGGGACCCAGAAGACCCATGTGGGGAGTGCCACTCAGCCAGAAGCTGGCTCATGGCTGGCCAGCGCAGTGGTGGGGGCAGGAGCCTCTCCCACCTCCGTGGCAGCACTAAGAATGTCCAACTAATGGTTTAAACCTGATCCCTTGGGGGCCTAAGCCTTTAGTTGGACATCCCCCGAGGGCTCCCTGGCTGCCAGAAGGATGTCTGACTGCAAGGTTAGGCTGATCCCCCGGGGAGTGGGCCTAAGTCAACAGGTGGACATCCCCCAAGGGGTCCTGGACTGTGACTGGGCTCAGGCCAGGCTGAGGGACCCCCCCCCCAGTGCACAAATTTTTGTGCACTGGGCCTCTAGTTCAATATAAAGAGATAAGTGTTTTCTTGTCATCTTTATTAATTGACTGTTACAATCTTTATCATCCACCCTCAAGAGAATTTCCAAGAATCACAGAAACATCTTCATAGGAAAAGTGCAGCGTGAGTTCAGGCGGCCTGTTCCTTTTCTATCTCCTGTTTCATTTATATTGCAAAGCCATCAACAATGTTCTTTTCAGTCTTTCTTTGCTCCAAAAGGGTATAAAGTAGAGAAGATTCTGCTTTAGAGGATAGCTACCAGAATCAATCATACTCTTTTTACCAAAGAGTTAAAAAACAATTAAAGGCACTCCTGATAGCACCAAAATCTAAATGTACTAGAAAGTGTTGTTTATGTTGGAACCACCACTGGAGCGCCCCTCGTGTGCTGGATTATGCAAGAATTTGCACTTAAATAGCAATCATTTTGTTACAGTCTTTAAAAGTTGGGGTTAATATTATTTCCTGATCTTGATTCTTTATTGAAGAAAATGTGGATTTGATCACTTCAAGCCCCGAGAGCATGCTTTTCAGTGCTCCACATGAAGAAATGGGTGAGATACATAACTCTGTCTCCAGGAGGAAGATGCACACACACACAGGTCTTCGAGATGAGAGCTGTGATGAGAGCAGTTCTCTGCGCTGACAATACAACGACAATTGCTGTGGCTTCAGGGGCTCACTCCACCTGCAGGTCATAGTGATGTGGCCAGTTATCTCCCACCCTGGCCCAGCAGTCAGGGCTGGCGTGGCTTCTGTGTGGTGTACAGAATAACGCACCAGAAACTCAGAAGCCCAGAGTATAATGCAGGCCACCTGATTGTGGGCAGTCTGATTCTTGCCAAATATTTCAGTAGTGGTTTTTTTCTCAGAGGGGTAAAATTGATGACATTTTTTATTACATCTAAATTCTGTACATTCCAGGACTGAATAAAAGCAACAAGTAGATTAAGAATCCATTGACCATTTCCTTTCAAATTAAAACTCCAGATCTTCCAGTACTTAAAAGTAATGTACTTATTTAGAAAGTGTAGAGTTGCTGGATTTATTAATTCAACAAACTTATTGAGTTTTCTGTTTACCAGACCCTTTGCAATGGGCTTGTGTTACAACAGTAAACAAAAAAATTAAAACACCCTACCCCGTGGACATTACATTCTAGGAGGGAGAAGGGAGGATGGAGGGAAGATAACAACAAATATCTATATGCTAGTATATATAAAAACCTAAGGGACTGAATGACCGAATGACTGAACAACCAAATGACCAGTCGACCAATCGCTATGACATGCACTGACCACCAGGGGACAGATGCTCAACGCACAGGATCTGGCTCCTTCCTGTCTGGATTGGGCCTGCAGGGATCAGGCCAAAACTGGTCATCTGACAACCCCCGAGGGCTCCCAGATTACGAGAGGGCACAGGTCAGTCCAAGGGACCCCACTGGTTCACAAATCCGTGCACTGGGCCTCTAGTAGTAAGTAAGTGGAAAAATCCGTATGTTGATAGGTGATCATTTCTATGGTTAAAAAAACAAAAGTGAAGCAAGTTTACTAAGGGCCAGGAATTCCTGCCCAAGGAGGGTTCTGGGGAGGGTGGACCCAGGCTGCATTTATAATGGGGTCATTGCAGCCGGCCTATGGAGGACGCTGGAGTGAAGACTAGAAGGAAAGGAAGGCACAAATGCAGGAGGAACAGCCAGACCCATGGGGGGTTGTCGGGTGCTGGGAGAACGAAGGGCGGGTGTGGAGCCACTGGACACGGCCTCGGGGATGAGAGGGAAGAGACACTGCAGCTGGACCCTGGGCACCCACCCTCATAAGGACGCTGGCTTTCACTGTGAATAAGATAAAATCCTGGCAGGGTTTATGAAAATGTCACGATCTGGCTTAGCGACCACATGAATCACTGTGGCTACTACTCTGAACATTGATCATGTGTGATGGGCAGGCAAATCGCAGGCAGGATGTCATGGTGTCATCAGGATGCTGACCAGATGTTGCCGGCTCGCCCAGGGTGGGCAGGGGAGGGGCCCCGGGTGCTGCCAAAGGGAGAGCTACTGCATGTCCTGACCACGTGGGCCCCGCGTGTGCCCCGATGGCTCACGTTTCCTTCCTGAGGGGACCAGGCTGGCCCCCAGCTGCGCAGAGTCGGGGAGCAGGCGGAGGAGTCAGGCTGACCTGGTGAATTTGCTGAGTGTCCTGCTGCCCACGTGGAGCTGAGGTTTAGATGAACCTCGGCTGGAAGGACAGGGCAGCTGGTCAGATGCAGATGCCACTTTGCCCAGGAAGCTCGGCAAAGGTCATTGTCGCTGAAGAGACTGCAGGCGCTGAGCCAGAGGCTCCCAGTCCCTGGAGGTCAGGCAGGCGTCAGACCAGCCCCGCGGGGAGCCGTCAAGGGAAGAGGACATACCGAGCCACCGCTATCCCGGGCCCAGGGGACTGAGTGAGGGAGAGGGGGTGGGCTCCCTGCACAGTGACACTCTGCCCCTCCCGTGGCCAGGGCTCAGCAACCCACCGACCGCCAATGGCCCTTGTGCGGAATCTGGTCCTGACTCACCGGCCTAACCAGCCACAAGGCCGTGGCCGTGCCTTGACGCGGCTTTCGGTGGCCAGCTGCACAGCCCCAGGCCCAGGGGCCTGAGTCCCGCTCCTGAGGGCAAGTGCAGGCCGCAGGGCGCCCCCCATGGAACCCAAGGCAGTGCGACCCTCAGCAGGCGCTGCCCCCTCCCCCTGCTGCCCCTCCCGGAGGGGTGAGGGTCAAGGCTGTGTGGGAGGAAGCGCCTGCTGGCTGGCTGCGTGAAGGGAGTGAGTGTGCTTCTCTGGGGCCTGTGGTCAGCGAGGTTTCCACGGAGGAAACGGCTCCGAGATGCCGAGTCAGGCCGGTGCCCCTGCTCTGGGCGGGTGGCACAGGCTCCCTGACAACAGGGGACACGTTTCACCTGGAAACAACGGGAGAGCATACCATTCCGGGAAGGACAGCTTTCCGCACCTCGCGGCAGCCACACCCGCCCGCTCCTGGGCTGTGAGCCTGATGCACAGGGACACGTGGAGAGGGCTGAGGGCAAAGCCTCAGTCTTGTCATGTAAGAGGGGCTTTTCCGGTCTCTGATGGACGTTGTTGCCAAGGCAGAAGGCCCTGCCTTCGCCCCCCAGCAAGTGCAGGCATAAAAGCAGGTTATGAATGTCATTGGTTAGAGGGGGCCGAATTCTGATTTGGTAAAAGGTATATGCTCCCTCAATTCTAGCAAAGGCAAAGAGGAGAGCGGGCCAGAGGGCAGAAAAATATCACTGAGTCACTGTCAACTAATAGGGTCACATAAACCTGAAATAGAGAATAAAAGTGCTGTGACACTGATGGACGCGTTGAGAACTGAGTTAAAGATACTAAGTGCTTTAAAGCATCCAATTCCCTAAATGACATGGACACGAGGGAAACAAATGTGTTCAAGTTTATCAGCACCAAATCTGAAAGCGACTGGCGACTGTGAACTGTCTCACGATGACCGATGGGGCCCAGCAGCACGTCTGAAGACAGCTGTCTCCTTGCAGACAACAGCCTCAGGCATGGCCCAGGGCTGCCAGGGGCCGTGCAGGCTCACCACCAGGACCATGTTGGTAACGTTGTAATTTACCTCCTGCTGGCGGAGAGGCTGAGGTAGAGGAGGCACGGCCAGGGCGCGATTGCCTCTATGTGCTCACTGTCATTAGTGAGCGTACAGGGAAGGGGCCACCCTTTGTTTATTTTAGTTTCCCATTTTGTGCTGCCATATCAAGGAACAAACCACAGGCTTTAAGAGGATCTAAGCTACTACCACGTGGTCACTTCACAGCCCATAACCGCCAAATGCAACACCCACCAGAGCAACACGCCGCTCTTTCCGAGCAAGGACATGTAGAGGGTGCGCTGGCGAGGGCGCTGCCTGGGCAGCGTTGGCTGTGGACGAAGGGGTGCGGACACTGCCCGTGCCACGCAGAGGCAGGACACGTGGGCTGGTCCTCCAGGTCCTCTCGAGGCTGGGAAGCACAGCACGCCTGTGCCCTGTGGGGACGGGCCTTCCCTGCCCACCCAGGGAAGGGACCGGCTCACCTCCTAAAGATAGGCAGGCTTTGCACTTACAGAATCTCAATCAGAGCAGCTCTCTCATGATACAGGCGGTAAGGCTGGCAGCCGCCGGGTGAGTGGCTTCCCCTCACGTCCTAACCTTGGCCACACTTCCCGCCTCAATGCATTGACGTGGGAATCCCTCTGCCACCACTCGCTGCAGGGCTTGCTATTAGAGAGGAGAGCTGTGGGACAGATGCCTGACTTGTGCTTGCTGCTTCCTGTGTTTAGTGCACTGATTACCGTTCCAGAAAAGGTTTCATCTCTATCTGGAGCCCATAACAGACGCACTTGGGGGACACTGTAATTACGGCCCCGCTTCCATCAGTGAGGCCAAGCAATAGCTGTCTTTGCACAGCGGCACCGGTCGCCTCCTTGCACAGCAGGGGCGAGGTCATGACCGAAGCCAGCACAGTGCACCGCTGCCCATGTTGCCGCAGGCTCAGCGCAGGCAGCGTGCTGCGTCCTATGATCACCAGCTGGAGCGTGGTCCGCACTGGGCTCCTTTCTGCTGGCCTCCTTCTGAGGACATTTAACAGAAGAGGGAGGAGGCCTGACTCAGAAGCCGAGGAGGCACCTCTCACTCTCACAGTGAGAGACAGACTTTCCTTGCCATCTGGCTGCCTCCTGGCTGAGAGGAAGCGCATGAGCACAGAGGTGCTCGGCCGGCCGGCGCCTGGCACTGTGATGGCCGCAGGTCCACAGCTCCAGCCCAGTTTAGGGGGAAATCACGCCCATGGTAAGAAGTACGTGTTTATCTGCACTTTGCAGCTCACAAGTAGTATGTTTGGGTAAAAGCACACCATGTACACCTTCAATTGGAAACAAGCAGCAATGGCCAGCTCTGCACTGACGGCTCATTTGTGTTCTCACCAGAGCCACCGCGGCCTCCGATGGCAGTCAGTCTAAGCAAAGACTCTGGCTCCTTCCTCCTCGCCTCACACGTTGAAGAGAGTGAAGTCCGTCCCATGGAGGGTCTCCTCTGACCTACACCATGAAAAGGCAAGGGCCTGCCAGCCAGCGTGTGGCTCACAACACTGGGAGCTCTGGGTGCCCGGCCTGAAAGGGGTGATGTGAGAGCCCGCGGGACCCCCACCCCCACCCCCCACTGGGATGTGAACAGGGCTGGGCCCGGGGACCTCCGGCAGCCTGGGTGAGCCTCACTGCACGTGCCGCTCCTAATGCGCTGCCCAGCACCGAGGGCCTGCTTTCCCCTTTAATGTAGAAGCAGAGGAAAATCTTCCCTGTCAGAGCTACACACGGGAATTCTTTTAACCCTTTGCGGTCGTTTGTCTACTCTCAGCCACCAAAGCTTTTTTACCGTTCCGGTCGTATGTCTGCTCTCAGCCACCACAGCAAGGAACCGTACGAATCTTAACTCTATTCATTCATGTATCAGTTCATAATTTCTCTGAAAGCTCTTAAGTGTCTAAGCGACCTTGTCACGAACCAAAACATTGCCCCGACAAATCGGAGATATCGAAACTCAATATAAACAAACACGGTCGTTCCACACTCGCCATGCAAAACACCGTGGCGAGTCAGTCGCCTTTTGAGAGTGAAGAAATGGATAAGCTTCGGAGATACTTCGCAGAATTTCAAATAAAGCTTTACAAATTACGTTTAACTGTAATTAGGCATTCTCGCTTGTTAAGATATTTCAAAATAATACTCCAAAATGGCAAAAAGAAAGTTACCGAAAGAAGTGTACTGCGAATCTGAAAGTAACGATGAAGAGTTTTATTTTGGCACCTTGAATACTGACTCTGACATAGAAAGTGATAACGTTTGTAGTTATTCTACTAGTAGTGACGTAGTTCCAAAAAAGAATTAATAAATCTTGTTTATCCTTCACAATCTTGCATGTTATGTATTACTGCTCTTTCAATGGAAATTAATTCCGACCAGTACGACACCCATGTCCAAATTTAATCTGACCGCAAAGGGTTAAATTAACCGCGGCTTTTCTCTGTGGACTATTTCCAACGTGGGCCCCATAGGGGCTGCTGGGGAGTGGCAGAGTCCCCAGTGCCCGGACCTCACTGACAGCTTTTCCCAGGCTGGAGGAACTGCGGGTCCAGGTTTCCATGGCAACCTGCCCACTGCCCATGCTGCATGCTGCTGGCGTCCTTCACTGAGCCTCATCTTCAACACCTGGCTTCGTTACCAGAAAGTCCAGATCCCAGAGGGTAACACTCTGGTTCCCAGCAGGTGAAGTCCCCGCTTTGAGGGCTAAGCTGCCCCTTCAGCTCTCCCAGAGTCCTTTGCTCACGCACATGCTTGCTTTCTCCTCCACTCTGGCTCCGCGGCACCTGACGGAATGTTCTAGGGCTGAGTCTAAATTGTCCTGGTTCTCCCTCGTCTCTCTCCCAAGACCTAACATCGCACCCTTCTCTTCGGAGATAATGCTTGTGATGCTTAGTCATGACATTGAGCCTGGTGGAATGAACGAACTTCAAGTCTACAGGTGCCCAGCTCTGGTGAGGAGTGAAGGGGAGGTGGCCGCACAGGCACTGGCCAGGCAGGTGGGGCTTGGGTCTGCGGGCTGAGGGCTGCGGGCTGGGGGC
>NW_005362713.1:723258-728460 GCF_000412655.1 Myotis brandtii | reverse complement strand
GCTGAGGGCTGAGGGCTGGGGGCTGAGGGCTGAGGGCTGGAGGCTGGAGGCTGGGGGCTGAGGGCTGAGGGCTGAGGGCTGAGGGCTGGGGCCTGAGGACTGGAGGCTGGGGGCTGAGGGCTGCCCACTCTTCACCTACCAGCCAGTCTAAGGGCTGGGTCACCCAGAGCAGTGCCCTTTCTAGTTCAAACAAAGGCTGGGTGCGCAGACCCGAAAATCGGTATGACACTTGGCATTCAGTGTTTCATCTAATCCTCAGAGCCAAGGGCAGGCTTCTTATCCATCTTAAATTACAGTGAACAAAACCATGGTCAAGTACCTTGCTCAGGGCCACACAGACTATGAATGTAAAGCCAGGATTTCCAAGTGAGTCCTCCGCTCCTGAGCCCCACCTCAAACGCAGACTGAGTGGCAAGGTCTGCAGACTCAGGAAGGTGGGTCTGCTTCTCACACCCCAATGAGAAGAGCTTCCCAGACACCCACCTGTGCGGGCCATGGCATTAACAGCCAAATGGCCTTCAATGTGGATGGCGCCCCCGCTGCCTGCATCGCACAGGACGCCCCTTTCTCCGGACAGCAACGTGTACAGAATGCTCTGCGGAAGCACAGGGCTTGGATCTGAGCTCCCGGGTCCTTATCAGTTAATTAAATCAGCCCTGCTCATCTTCCTGGGCACAAACAAGACCTCCTGGAGCCAGACGGGTGAGTGGACAGCCTTCCTCAGACTCTAACCTGCCCACTGTGGGAAGGAAATATCCTGTTGGGGGAAAGTGTTTATTGGGGGTAGGACTTACTAATTTTCACTTCTCTCAGTAGACATACTGGGTCACAAGGGCTTTTCTTCATAATAAAAGAGGATGTTAACACGTAAGAGAAGTGTATAAGTATGAAGTCAGTGACTGCCTGAGTTGGGAAACATCATCAGCATCTAATTGGTGCTCAGATATGATGATGTCTGCTACCGCTCCGGCCCAGCAGAAGGCCTCGGATGGCTATGGTGACAGCTTGGTCCCTCCCCTTGTAAGTCACACATAACAGGCAGTGATCGGGTTAAAGGCAAAAGGGCTGTAGCCTCAGAGACCAGTGTCCAATGCTTTAAAATATGACAGCTCAACTACACAGAAGCAGAAGGAAGAGGGAAGAAGGAGAAGGAAGAAGAAAGTGAAGATGATGAAGAAAATAAACAAGCCTGAAGATTTCCCGTCCCCCACCTGGGAAAACAGGCTTCTCTAGCCATTCTTTCAAGAATCCTGCCATGCTTTCCTCTCTCCCAAACAGCCAGTGAGAAGCAGACTCTGGAATGCGCTCTTTCCTGTGGGAAATCCCGGCCCTCCAACTGCAGCCCAGCAGGCGGCCTGGAAAGAGAACGTACTTGCAGGCTTAGAGCAGGAAAGCAGATCGAAGTTACTCATTTATTCATTCTCTCAACAAATACTTATTTGGCTCTCACTCTGTGCCAGGCACTGGGGGAAAAGCAACAAACAAAATATTCCCATAGAACTACATAGAGGGAGATATAGAAAGCAGAAATATCTCGGTCAGATAGGCATGGTGGAAAATGCGACAAGGTGATGAGAAAGGGGCTTTGATTTACGGTATACCGGGCTCCGTGAAGGCCTGCTGAATGTGGGGCATTTGACCAGAGACTTGAAGTGAGGAAGCCATCCATCAGGATTGCCAAGGGAGGAGCAATAAGGCCGAGGAGAAGGCCCTGGGCACAATCAGGCTGGCCCTGAGGTGGAGGAGCTGAGGGAAGTGACCAAGGGTTGTAGATGGGAATCCCTAGGAAGCAGAGTGAGCGTGGGATGATTGTGCAGGAGTGTATTTAGGGAGCATGCCCTGGATCCACAGGTGTCAAAGGAAGTAGGCGGAACAGGATGGAACCCAAGAGTAGCCAGACCACCATGGGGTCTTGACAGAGGACCTGGGAGCCCTAAGGGAGCCCTCAGGAGCCCTTGGGCAGGAACAGCCCTCCCGAGTCCCTGCCAGTGGCCTGCAGGCTGGCCCAGGAGGCCTGGGAGAAACCTTCCTCCATCAGCCGGCAATGTCCACAGGGCCCTGGAGGCTGCAGAACACACTCTTAGGTCCTGGAGAGGTGGTACACATCGATCACCCACTGCACACAGGAGCATGCTGACAGAGGACAGAAACACACCGCTGAGGGGATGTGGCTAATCATGAGCAGGCGCTGGAGATTTGAGGAGACGTATTTCTAAAGGATCATTTTCACTCTGGGGATGAGAATAGACGGGGCGCGCAGGGCCGGGGGGGGGGGGGATGACACCAGGGCAAATGTTAAAAATAATGACATCACTGGTACGGAGCATAAAAACGATTTTTCAATAAGGGCAGCAGTTACCCCAAAACCACCAGGTGTTGATGGTTGTTGGTGAGCCTGGGCCGTGGCAGAAGAGGGTGGAAGTGAAGCCCAGGCAGATCTAGACACAGGACACAAGAACAAGGCTCAGCCACTCCCATCTGGAACACACACAGTTTAGCATGTTTGGGGCAAAAAGGTAAAGAGGGTGGAGGCTCTCTGAGTGTTCTCAGGAGAGCTTGGAGGGAGGGTCACGCTGGCGTTCAAGAAGGTGACCTTTATCAGACAAACGAATGAGTGTCCTGAATCATGGCAATGGTTCAGAGCTGGGTTCAGGGCGACCATTGGCAAAGCTACTGTGAGGACCACAGTGGCCCAGGGACACTGACATAGGCCAGGTCTTGGGTCTTTGTATGACTCCTGTTTCCCAGTTGATGGTAATACACAAAAGGTAGAAAACTAACGATTTGGGCAATTGCTTTACACTGTATTTGGATGATCTCCCCAACCTGGGAAAAAATCAAAGGGCATGTTTTCCTTTGGCTCCTGTTCAAAATGAGTACCCATTAATGTCCAGCTGTTCCCTGTGACATTTCTTCCTCTGACGGCAGGCAGATCCCTCACTGATTTGAAAAACTCAGAGCTTCAGAACAGTGACATTCCCTGGAGATAGGAGCAGCTGGGCACAGGCAGCCACAGTGTGCAGCTGCATCTCTGGTGCATAACCCAGGGGCCCAGGGCATCTACTCAGAGAAGCAGATGGGCAAAATATGGTCCAAACCTTTCTACACTTTCTTCAAGAAAAGTATATTAAAATAAAATGCACCAAGATTAAAAATAGCAGTGGAGTAAGTGGATGCTGCACAGATACACTCCCAGGAACAAACTGGAATTACAACTAAAATACAGAAAAATTCCTCAATAATCAACTGTAGACTCGTTGGAGAGAACCCTGATAACCATGGTCGGAAGGTGGAGACCGCATAGAGAGAGACTGGTAGGAGGAGAAGAGGCATGAAAGGGCCGGCCAGGCTCCCACAGACAGCAGCTGAAGTCCCAGAGAGATATCTCAGCTGTGGGGGGTGCCACTGAGAACTCCAGGGTCTAATCCCTAAGCTGGGCCACCCAACAGAGACCACCAGAACTGAGAAGAGTACCCACATAACATCTGGCTGTGAAAAGCAGCAGGATTGCTGTCTGTGAGGGAGAGATGGCTGGAAATGCAGGCACCCTCTTAAAGAACCAATACATAAAATTCCTTCCGTGTGCATCCACTCACCTTGTGCTCGTGCAAAAGGAGAGAAAAACGGACTTGAGCTGTGTGAGCAGAAGCCAGGATTGGGGGCTCTGGGATTAGAGCTCAAAAGGCAGACACTTCAGTTTCCTGTGCTGAGTCAACCCCTCACACTGTGGAGATTACTAAACAGGGGACTTTGCCTAAGGGGAAGACATTTGATCCATCCTTGCCCCCTCCATGTGGAGTTTCTGAGGCCCATTAAAAGACTGAGAATAACAATTAATCTCCAGGCAGAAGCAATTGTCCCACCCAATTGGGAAAAACTCTCACCACACCTGTGGACGGTTGCCTGCAGGCTATTCAAGACAAATCCACTCACTCTGCAAGCAGAGGCAGGCTCTGAGACTTTACCTGATCTAGTTAGTCAGAAACAACATTTGACACTGTCCTACACTAGAGATTAAGAGGTGTAGCAGACCTAATACATAGTCACACACCCAAAGTGGCACCCAAAATGAGAAGACAAAGAAATAACCCCAAAATGAAAGAACAAGAGAATTCTCCAGAAGAAGAGATAAATGAAGTGGAGATAAGAAATTTATCTGAAATAGAGTTGAGGATAACAATGGTAAAGATGCTCAACAGTATGAGAAAAGATATAACTATGAAAACAGAAATAAAGAATGACATAGCACAAATAAAGAACACATTGGAAGGAATGCACAGCAGATTAAGGGAACCTGAGGATCAGATCAGTGAATTAGAAGACAGGATTGAAAAAAATCACTCAATCAGAGAACCAAGAAGAAAAAACAATTTAAAAAACAGGAGTACAGCTTAAGGGAGCTGTGGGACAACATGGAACATAACAATATTCACATGGCAGATGTGCCAGATGAGGCAGAAAGGGAGAAAGGGATAGAGAAGGTGTTTGAAGAAATAATGGCAGAAAATTTCCCTAACCTGGTGAAGGAAAAAGTCACACAGGTTCAGGAGGCACAGAGAGTCCCAAGCAAGAAGAACCCAAACAGGCTCATACCCAGACACATCATAATTAAAATGCCAAAAGTTAAAGACAAAGAGAGAATCTTAAAGGCAGCAAGAGAAAACCAAACTGTTAACTACAAAGGAGCTCCCATAAAGATGTCATCTGATTTCTCATCAGAAACTCTACAGGCCAGAAGGGAATGGCATGAAGTACTCAAGGTAATGAAAATCAAGGATCTCTCTCTCTTTCTTCCTCTCATTACAGCAGTTTCTTTAGCATCTTTAGCATTTCTTGTAATGCTGGCTTGGTGGTGATGAACTCCTTTAGACTTTTTTCCTTTTTTTCTTTTTGGTCTGGGGAGCTCTTTATTTCACCATATATTTTGAATGATAGTGTTGCTGAATATAGTCATCTTCATTTCAGATCCTTGATTTAACAGCCTTTGAACGTGGGATATATTTGAACGTGAGTGGCCAGATTATTATGACCACCCCATCAGTACTTCGTTGGGCCACTTTTTGCCTTCAATACTGCGGCAATTCTTCTTGGCATTGACTCCACGAGATGTTGAAAGGTGATGCGAGGAATCTGACAGCATGCCTGATGAATAGCACTGTCCAGTTCTGTGAGATTTGATGGTTGTGGAACCAGCTGCCTGAT
>NW_005362713.1:717535-722708 GCF_000412655.1 Myotis brandtii | reverse complement strand
TATATATATATATCCCATGTTCAAAGGCTGTTAAATTGCGTTGTTTACCCATATTTTCAGAAAAAAAATCACTTCTACTGTCGTAGTAAACACCCTGATTCCCTATTTATAATGGTCTGGCCCTCTAGCAACTCCATCGCGAAAATATAGCTAATTTGCCTACAAACGTCAGGTGGTCATAATAATCTGGCCACTCAGTGTATAAGAAACTCATACAACTTAACAAAAGGAAGACAAACAATCCAATTTAAAAATGGAAAAGGACCTAAATACTGGTAAACAATTCTCTAAAGTGGACATATAAATGGCCAAGAGACATATGAAAAAATGCTCAAAGTCACTGATCATCAGAGAGATGCAAATTAAAACGACAATTTAGGTACCATCTCACACCTATCAGAATGGCTACCATCAACAAGTCAACAAATGCTAAGTGCTGGTGAGGATGTGGAGAAAAGGGAACCCTAGTGCACTGCTGGTGGGAATGCAGACTGGTGCAGCCATTATGGAAAACAGTATGAAGTTTCCTCAAAAAAATTAAATATGGAACTGCCACTTGACCCAGTGATCCCACTTCTAGGAATATATCCTCCTAAGAAACATGAAACACCAATCTGAAAGAATGTATGCACCCCTATATTCATAGCAGCACAATTTACAATAGCTAAGATCTGGAAACAGCCCAAGTGCCCATCAGTAGATGAGTAGATAAAAAAGCAGTGATACCATGGAATACTATGCAGCAGTAAAATTGAAGGATCTCTTACCCTTTGAGACAGCATGGAGGGACATGGGGAGTATCATGCTAAGTGAAATAAGCCAGTCAGAGAAAGACAAGTACCGCATGGCCTCACTCATATGTGAAATTTAATTAACAAAATAATCTGATGAACAGAGTGGATCCAGAGACATGGAATTATGGAACAGAGTGGGGAATCTTGGAGGGAAGGTCAGGGAGGGCAGATGGGTAGGAATTAACCCAAGACATTGTCTGCATATATGCATGGCCCATGGACACAGACAACAGGGTGGTGAAGGCCTGTGGTGAGGGGCGGGTGTGGGCTGGAGGGGGTCAATAGGGAGAAAAAGGTAATATATGTAATACTTTCAACAATAAAGATTTATTTGTAAAATACGAAAAATTAAAAAATAAAATAAAATGGGCCAGAGATGTTCTTCAATCATGAAACTCTTGTTAGGACATGAAGTGAAAGTTCCTCCTATTCTTTGAGAGCGAAACAATTAAG
Source organism: Myotis brandtii (assembly GCF_000412655.1). Taxonomy (NCBI): domain Eukaryota; kingdom Metazoa; phylum Chordata; class Mammalia; order Chiroptera; family Vespertilionidae; genus Myotis; species Myotis brandtii. The sequence goes on along the minus strand of NW_005362713.1, from coordinate 721,461 downwards.
CAACCAGGATATGTAAGCAGAGGGGCATGGAGCAGGCCCTACAGATTGTTACATGTTACAGACACAGACTCTTCTCCATGTTACAGCTGCAGACACAGACTCTTCATGTTACAGCTGCAGACACTGACTCTCCTACATGTTACAGCTGCAGACACAGGCTCTCCTCCATGTTACAGCTGCAGACACAGGCTCTTCATGTTACAGCTGCAGACACTGACTCTCCTACATGTTACAGCTGCAGACACAGGCTCTCCTCCATGTTACAGCTGCAGACACAGGCTCTTCATGTTACAGCTGCAGACACTGACTCTCCTACATGTTACAGCTGCAGACACAGGCTCTCCTCCATGTTACAGCTGCAGACACAGGCTCTTCATGTTACAGCTGCAGACACTGACTCTCCTACATGTTACAGCTGCAGACACAGGCTCTCCTCCATGTTACAGCTGCAGACACAGGCTCTTCATGTTACAGCTGCAGACACTGACTCTCCTACATGTTACAGCTGCAGACACAGGCTCTCCTCCATGTTACAGCTGCAGACACAGGCTCTTCATGTTACAGCTGCAGACACTGACTCTCCTACATGTTACAGCTGCAGACACAGGCTCTCCTCCATGTTACAGCTGCAGACACAGGCTCTTCATGTTACAGCTGCAGACACTGACTCTCCTACATGTTACAGCTGCAGACACAGGCTCTCCTCCATGTTACAGCTGCAGACACAGGCTCTTCATGTTACAGCTGCAGACACTGACTCTCCTACATGTTACAGCTGCAGACACAGGCTCTCCTCCATGTTACAGCTGCAGACACAGGCTCTTCATGTTACAGCTGCAGACACTGACTCTCCTACATGTTACAGCTGCAGACACAGGCTCTCCTCCATGTTACAGCTGCAGACACAGGCTCTTCATGTTACAGCTGCAGACACTGACTCTCCTACATGTTACAGCTGCAGACACAGGCTCTCCTCCATGTTACAGCTGCAGACACAGGCTCTTCATGTTACAGCTGCAGACACTGACTCTCCTACATGTTACAGCTGCAGACACAGGCTCTCCTCCATGTTACAGCTGCAGACACAGGCTCTTCATGTTACAGCTGCAGACACTGACTCTCCTACATGTTACAGCTGCAGACACAGGCTCTCCTCCATGTTACAGCTGCAGACACAGGCTCTTCATGTTACAGCTGCAGACACTGACTCTCCTACATGTTACAGCTGCAGACACAGGCTCTCCTCCATGTTACAGCTGCAGACACAGGCTCTTCATGTTACAGCTGCAGACACTGACTCTCCTACATGTTACAGCTGCAGACACAGGCTCTCCTCCATGTTACAGCTGCAGACACAGGCTCTTCATGTTACAGCTGCAGACACTGACTCTCCTACATGTTACAGCTGCAGACACAGGCTCTCCTCCATGTTACAGCTGCAGGCACAGGCTCTTCATGTTATAGCTGCTGACACAGGCTCTCCTCCATGTTACAGCTGCAGACACATCTTCTCCGTGTTACAGCTGCAGACACTGACTCTCCTACATGTTACAGACACAGACACAGACTCCTCTCTGTGTCACACCTGCAGACACACTCTCCTACATGTTAGAGCTGCAGACACAGACTCTTCTCCGTGTTACAGCTATAGAAACAGACCTCAGAGAGCCTGTCAGGTAAACACCGTGACAGCCGCCAACCCCCTCTTTTTGTATGAAAATGTAACACTCTTCCCTGGTAATGTCATGTGTCTCATAAAGGTACTTTCCTAAGAGGTTTCCAGGAATAGAATGCAATGTTTTAAAATCAGCAAGGGGTGGGGGAGACACAGAAACTAATGGCAGGTGTCACTTCATTTCAGAAACCTTGAAGGGGCGTGATGTGGCCCAATGTCTATGCTGCCTTAAACCATCAACAGTGAAGCTTAAAGAGACAGCTTCCACATTAAACCTCAGGAATATGTCAAACAATTATCCATCTGACTGAGAGGAAAAGCCATTATCCGGAAGACTATGGGCTGAGTGAAAGCATCATTGCTTCAGAGACTATTTTGATAAGCCTATAAAGAAACTATGTAGTGAAAAATAAACTCAAGCCCTAACCGGTTTGGCTCAGTTGATAGAGCGTCAGCCTGCAGACTGAAGGGTCCCAGGTTCAATTCCGGTCAAGGGCATGTACCTTGGTTGCGGGCACATCCCCAGTAGGGAGTGTGCAGGAGGCAGCTGATCGATGTTTCTCTCTCATCGATGTTTCTAACTCTCTATCCCTCTCCCTTCCTCTCTGTAAAAAATCAATAAAATATATTTTAAACAAAACTTAAAAAAATAAATAAATAAACTCAAGATCAACATAAATAGAGGACAATGTTTTTGCTATAAATGTGCTATATACTGTATTTTAGTAAATATCATACACTAATTTTTAAACAAAACCATCAAATAAAATATTGAACAATTTAAGTTTCTGATTAAAATAAACAAAGAATTGGGAAGGTAGTTATGAAAATAAGCCAGAAAGCAAGCACTTCTCACACACCACAGGCAGTCTCGGATAACTGCATTGCACGACACTTGGCTGATGGCATAAGCATGTCCTTTCTGCCTTCAAATGGTCACTTTCATGGTTAGAAACAAGCATATTTCTATTTCAACCTTTGCTAAGAACAAAGAAAACATGGTCCACACAACAAAAAGACTAAAAACATAGAAAACAGAACAATGGTCAGAAGATGTGTGCACCCTGTTAATCTGGGTGATGACTCGGACTCATAGAGAAGGAAGCTGCATGGAGTGGGGAGGGGAACTACAGGTGGGACCCAGGGCAGCAGTGGGGGCAGGACTAGGTCCTTCCAGTGTGAGGGCCGCTGCAGCCCCCACAGAGATGCCGGGCCACAGGCCACAGACCCCAACCCAGGGCCTGAGTCCTGAGTGAGCACAACGGAAGTGGTCTGTGCACACATACAGAAAGGTTTAAGCAAAACCTTCCATGTGCATCTGCTCAGTCTTTACCACATGTCTCCACAGAAATCACATTGATTAGTATAGGAATCGGTCTTAAAGCAGCCAAGGGCGCGATGAAGCCACACTATTGTTTCACGTTGTACTGCGTAACAGCGAGGAGGAAAGGGGTGAAGAGCACAGTAACCGTGAAGGTAGAAGATAATTAAAATAATTTTAAAATAGCAAGACTTATGGGATCTTGACACAACAGACCTCATTTGTAAAATTAGAGCAATAAATAATTTAGATGACTCTGCTGCAATATAAAAGCAAAAATAATGATGCTAAGCATTCCACTTGGAAATTTTAGGGAAAAAATAGCAGAAAAGCAAAGACAATAATGTAAACAAAGTAGACATAAATGAATAGAAAAATAGTAAAATTAATATAACGAAAAACCAGTTCTCTGGAAATACTAATAAAAAAACAAACGCATGCTGGAACTAATTGAGACAAAGAGAAAAGGCTTAAATTAACAAACCCTGAAAGGAGGCGAGAGGTGCAGCTAGCCACACACAAGGGCTTGGTGAAATTCTCAGTGAATACCTGCAGCTGCAGACATTCCGACACTGAAAACACTCCGCGGAAAGAATAACTTCCCACAAGACCATACAATACAAAAAATGACAATAAATAGAGACCTCGAGAGGCTAAAAATGGATAGATACATTTTAAATTTAAGGAATCCCTTGGAGACATGCCGCCCCCTCGGTTTTTCCCTCTGACTTCTTGTTCTCTGCGGGGCATGTTCTGTGCTGGGATACGAGCTGGTTCCACGGTAGAGGTGCTGGCGGGAGTGAGGTCACCATTTCCCACCTGTCCCCGCACCCTGAGGGCCAGAGACACCCACCATGGCGCTAGAGGCTGGCCCTGGAGTTGGGGGTGCTCTGAGCTGGGGGTGCTCTGAGCTGGGGGTGCCCTGGAGCT
>NW_005362713.1:703979-717450 GCF_000412655.1 Myotis brandtii | reverse complement strand
CCTGGAGCTGGGGGTGCCCTGAGCTGGGGGTGCCCTGGAGCTGGGGATGCCCAGCGGGTGATGAGGAGGCCTGGGCACAGACAAGCAATAGACTGAAGCCCAAGCTCGGTTCTCACCGGGGTTCTGAGTAGCAGACAGTGGGGAGCTTTTCGGGAATTTTAGAAAAATCACATGCCGTTTGGAAAAGCAGGGACGGAGGAGTGTGGTTCCCATTAGGAGGTGCTGCTGCTGAGCCCGCAGCCCTCGCTGGGCCGCTGCTCCCCCTGAGGGCGCTGGTCCCCTTGGGTCCCCAGGCGGCTCGCAGCTCAGTCACAGGAATCTAGTTCGCAGGTCTAGTTCGCAGGATGGCCGTGGCCGTGGCGGTCCTGGCGTCCGGGTTCCAGGAGGATTTATAACACGGGACTGCCGCCAGGGGCGCGCGGAAGGTCCGGAGCAGCTGGGGCGCTGTGGCCGCGGGGCTGGGCAGGTGCTCGCTCGGGAGGAGCCTCGGGCGAGGATCCCCTTGGAAGTGGACGCGCCGCGCAGGGACACTCCCGACCCTCGGTGAGCGCCGCCCGCCGCCCGCGGCTCCCCCGTGACCGTCAGCTGCTCTCGCCTCTTCCGAGCGCCCATCACAGACGCTGAGTTCAGACTGGCCATCTCCGCTTCTGTCCGGCGTCGGGCACAGTCACACCGGCTGCTGCCCAGCAAACCCGCCCGGGGCCACGGATGCCGCCCGGCTCCTCTGTGAAGAGCAGGAGGCAGTGTCTGAGGGCGCCCCCCGCCGGGGTCTGAAGACTCCGAACAGGAAGAAGGGTGGCAGCGATGCAGCCAAAAGCAGGCGCCGGGCGCGGACACCTGAAACGCCTTCCCTCCCGCGCACCCCCTCCCCCGCTCACAGACCCCAAGCTGCGGGGAGGGCGGCCCCTGGCTCCACTGGAGGAGGCAAAACTGCCCTGGGTTCTGGCCCCGGAGCCCCGTGCTGTGCCCCTGCCCTGCGTGTCCGCCTCCTACCAGTGCCTGGTCGGCCCACTTCTTCAGAGCCCATGGTCACTACCTCCCAGACTCTGCCCTGCCCTGCCCTGGCCCTGGCTCTGCCCCTGCCCTGCCCTGGCCCTGGCCCTGCCCCTGCCCTGCCCTGCCCTGCCCTGCCCTGGCCCTGGCCCTGGCCCTGCCCTGGCCCTGCCCTGCCCTGCCCTGGCCCTGGCCCTGGCCCTGCCCTGGCCCTGCCCTGCCCTGCCCTGGCCCTGGCCCTGGCCCTGCCCTGGCCCTGCCCTGCCCTGCCCTGGCCCTGGCCCTGGCCCTGCCCTGGCCCTGCCCTGCCCTGCCCTGGCCCTGGCCCTGGCCCTGCCCTGGCCCTGCCCTGCCCTGCCCTGGCCCTGGCCCTGGCCCTGCCCTGGCCCTGCCCTGCCCTGCCCTGGCCCTGGCCCTGGCCCTGCCCTGGCCCTGCCCTGCCCTGCCCTGGCCCTGGCCCTGGCCCTGCCCTGGCCCTGCCCTGCCCTGCCCTGGCCCTGGCCCTGGCCCTGCCCTGGCCCTGCCCTGCCCTGCCCTGGCCCTGGCCCTGGCCCTGCCCTGGCCCTGCCCTGCCCTGCCCTGGCCCTGGCCCTGGCCCTGCCCTGGCCCTGCCCTGCCCTGCCCTGGCCCTGGCCCTGGCCCTGCCCTGGCCCTGCCCTGCCCTGCCCTGGCCCTGGCCCTGGCCCTGCCCTGGCCCTGCCCTGCCCTGCCCTGGCCCTGGCCCTGGCCCTGCCCTGGCCCTGCCCTGCCCTGCCCTGGCCCTGGCCCTGGCCCTGCCCTGGCCCTGCCCTGCCCTGCCCTGGCCCTGGCCCTGGCCCTGCCCTGGCCCTGCCCTGCCCTGCCCTGGCCCTGGCCCTGGCCCTGCCCTGGCCCTGCCCTGCCCTGCCCTGGCCCTGGCCCTGGCCCTGCCCTGGCCCTGCCCTGCCCTGCCCTGGCCCTGGCCCTGGCCCTGCCCTGGCCCTGCCCTGCCCTGCCCTGGCCCTGGCCCTGGCCCTGCCCTGGCCCTGCCCTGCCCTGCCCTGGCCCTGGCCCTGGCCCTGCCCTGGCCCTGCCCTGCCCTGCCCTGGCCCTGGCCCTGGCCCTGCCCTGGCCCTGCCCTGCCCTGCCCTGGCCCTGGCCCTGGCCCTGCCCTGGCCCTGCCCTGCCCTGCCCTGGCCCTGGCCCTGGCCCTGCCCTGGCCCTGCCCTGCCCTGCCCTGGCCCTGGCCCTGGCCCTGCCCTGGCCCTGCCCTGCCCTGCCCTGGCCCTGGCCCTGGCCCTGCCCTGGCCCTGCCCTGCCCTGCCCTGGCCCTGGCCCTGGCCCTGCCCTGGCCCTGCCCTGCCCTGCCCTGGCCCTGGCCCTGGCCCTGCCCTGGCCCTGCCCTGCCCTGCCCTGGCCCTGGCCCTGGCCCTGCCCTGGCCCTGCCCTGCCCTGCCCTGGCCCTGGCCCTGGCCCTGCCCTGGCCCTGCCCTGCCCTGCCCTGGCCCTGGCCCTGGCCCTGCCCTGGCCCTGCCCTGCCCTGCCCTGGCCCTGGCCCTGGCCCTGCCCTGGCCCTGCCCTGCCCTGCCCTGGCCCTGGCCCTGGCCCTGCCCTGGCCCTGCCCTGCCCTGCCCTGGCCCTGGCCCTGGCCCTGCCCTGGCCCTGCCCTGCCCTGCCCTGGCCCTGGCCCTGGCCCTGCCCTGGCCCTGCCCTGCCCTGGCCTGCTCCGGCCCTGCTCTGCCCTGCACGTGACCTGCGGGTGACGGGAGCCGCCCCCACCCGCTGGCAGGGCTCCCCCGCCACGTCCCAGAGTCCTGTGAAGCCCGCAGCTGGGAGCTGACAAGGAAGGAGGAATAACCACAAGCAGGGCACCCTCATATTGGCCCCTGGATTTCAGGGCCCCATGGAAAGCGGTTGAGGACACTGAGCGGAACCTGTCAGCACATCTCCAAGTCCAGTCACTGCCCAGCAGGCCCGTGGCCCCTGCGGCTCCCTGGGGCTCCCAACCTTAGGATGGCCGGACAGCGGCTGCGCTCGGTCACTAGCTACGCACTCCTTCAGCGGAATCCATTCCTTGAAGACTGTGGAGTTGCTTGATAAGGTAAATAACAGAAGACTGACTGGTGCATGCACAGGAAAGCCAGCATTTTCCTGTTTGGCCCAGACAAGCACTTCGGGCATGTTTACCAGGGTGTTCGCTGTCAGTGAAGGAGTGATTGGCATGAGGTCCTGCTCCAAGGAGGAGCCAGCCTGGCATGTCAATCACACTCTGCCTCCTGCTGGGAGCTGGGGTCCTCAGTGCATCCTTTCCTGTGGGAACCTCTGTGTTTCTCCTGGGATGAGCCATGCGCTGGGATGAACAGGGTGGACCATGGAGGCAGCAGCACATGTCCTAGCTCCTCAGCCTCTCTCCAGGGCACTTCCTAACCATCAGTGTCATCATGGACAATCATGGAACCACACATGAAAAAGCAAAACATAAAGAGACAAATAGCCTGGACAGAGGAGCTCACCTCCACGTGGTCACCGCAGGGCCCCCAGGACACCAATGAAACACCCTGCATCTGTCCCAGTGTGGGTGAGAGGAGTAGATTTCCCAAATTTGCACAACAGTGAGTGATGCCAATAGCCCACCAAGTGGTTTGCTGTCATTTGCTAACCTCACACAACACAGTGTTTCAGGAAGCAATGACATCAGCTTCAATGTTCCATCACAGCACAAACAGCTGCATCAGACCTGCTCACCCACTGCATTGTGGGTCTATCCCCAAAGAACCACAGATCCTGTGGAAACAGGAACCTCTGGGGCTCTGCCAAGGCTTCCTGTTGTTGGAAAGAAGGCGAACCCCAGGGTTAGGGGTCCTGGTGGGACACAAAGGGTGCTTACTCCTGCAAGAGGTGCACCGACACAGGTCTTGGGGACAAGCACACTGCGTGGGGGTCCACTCGTGTTTTATCCCCGCCCCCCCCTCCACCCCGCAGTCTGCCCCTCACCCTGATTGGCTAAGGCTCAGGTTCCCATTCTTGCACAATTGGCTAATTCAAAGGACAGGGAGGGGTTGACATTTAGGAAACCGAAACACAGAATGGCGGCCTTCTGGGGAATTGCAAGTCCTGCGACTTAGAATGGTGGCTGTCTCTCAGAATGGCTGCTCTTAAGCTAAGGAACTTCCTTTTTTGACAGAAAAGATTACAGGTTGATTTTCATAATTCTCTCACTGTCCATCCAACACATAAAAGTGTCTCTGGCTACCTTGTGACTCAGGATACAGGACCCCAAACTGCCTCCTTTGGGCCTGCAGGTGCTAAGCAGCGCCTTCGTTCCACAGCTGTGATGGTTCCACTGCGCCTGTGGGCGCCTCCCGGACACGTCCTTCTTATTCAATGGCGCCAAAACGTCCTTGTTTTCCCAGGTGGGTTTGTGTTTCAAAGATGCAGACCAAAGACAATGGGAGTGAAGTGATATGGTGCCTGGAATACACTTTAAAACATTTCACACACAAAAAGAGCAAGTGTGGTCAGATCTTGGTGGTGGAATATAGGGGGTTCACTTTTTATTTTTAATTTTTTAAATTTAAAAGCCTACTTCTGCCTGCCTTGTGTGTACACACATGATAACCCCTGGGGAGAGCAGCCTTTTGTTTAGAAGGAAGAGATCTGGACGCACATGCCAAACCCCAAGTGACATGCGTGTGAAAATCTGAACATGTTGAAAACTAAGGTGTTTTAGGTGAATTTCATCTCAGGCTGCTAATATGTAGGGAAGAGACCAATGTTCTAAAACGACTCTTCCCACAGCTCCCTGCACAGCACCAACGGGGACATGCTGAGCAGGGTCTGGCTCACTCAGGTAACTAGGAAGTCCTGTATGGGCTGCTGCTCAGGGAGCCAGCAGGAGGGAGTGAGAGGGGGAGACTCCTCTTGTCATCGCACCCTGTTCATTTGAGAGACTGAAAGGAGGGAGAGGCCCACCTACCCCTCAGGCTTCTAATAAGCCAGGTACAGTGCAGGTGACTTTTCTGATGTCTGCAGCAGGTCCTCACGTTAAACATCTCACAGCCTGTACCTCCCCAACTTGACGTGCACAGCACCTGACTGTGACTTCTTGTTCAGTGAGTTCTCCCTCCTGCCATGTTGTGACCTGGTAAAGTCTGTCTTGTGGTTCTTTTACTGAACTGGGTTCTTTTACAGAACATGATGATTACCAAATTACGATGCTCAGTAAGTCTTCCCCAGGCAAATAGACACACTGGCTCAGGGAATTCACAGGTCAGCCACAGGTGACGCCTCTGCCAATTTCATAGACGAGGTGGGGTCATGGAGATGAAGTCATTTCTTCAGCATTTTACAAGTAGGAAGTGGTATATCTGGCATAAAAATCAGTTTTATTGACTTAAAATTTTTGCAGACCTTCACTAATAAAGATTGTAAAATAAAATTGTAATAATTAAATACTGCAGAGGAGAAACTTGCAAACAATATCTTATGCAAAGTCAACATGGCAATGGCAATGCCTCACAACACAACATCTCGGGGTGATATGACGAGAAGACCACATTCCCCCAAATCCACACCTCAACTCCCCATGAGAAAACCTCAGACAAACCTAAATTGATGGATGTTCCACGGTCAATACCTGACAATGACTTTTCAAAAGTGTCAAGTCAAAAGCAAGAGACGAGAAAATGTCACCTTCCGTGGACTAAGGGGAAATGAGAGCTAAGTACAGTGTGGTCCCTGGGTTGGATCATGGGACAGAGCAAGAACCTCAGTGGGAACTGGAGGGAAACGGAATGCAGTCTGCAGCTAGCAGCACTGCACCAGTGCTTATGTCTAAGTTTAATAGTTAGACTCAGTTCGTGTGAGATTTTAGCATTCGAGAAGTTGGGAGAATGGTATTGTTTCAGTTGCTTATTGCCACTATAGCAATGACAACCGACTTAGAATTTAAACAGGAGAAATGGTTATCTGACAGGTTTTCTCAGGCCAGAAGTCTGAGCTAAAATCAAGATCCGTGTGAGGCTGCATCCCTTCCCTTCCGGAACTCTAGTCTGCTTCTCTGCCTTTCAAATAAGTTGTAGTGAAATGTGTCTCGAGTTTTAAGTAGAGAAGCCCTATAGCCTCAGAGGCCAACCCCAAAACACTGCCACCCAGAGGCTGAGCCACAAACTGACTCTTAGGTGAACACAAATTAAGGCAGTCTGGATCACAAATACGGCCTGCTTTAAAATCAGGACTGTGATTTACAACACGGAGGAACAGTGTATCACAGGGAAATTCAACACTCTCCTAAATACCTGGCAGGACTAAGCAGATCCAAGCAACAGCAGCCTCCTGATCACCACACCCTCTGTCTGAGGAACAGCAGCTGTACGTGAAGCCTCCCCCCACCAGCCAGAAGAGCCACCACAGCTGTGAACAACACCCACCAGAGGAGCTGCTGCCAACTGAGGAGCAGCTGCTACCGCAACCACCCAAGGAGCAACCACAGCCCAAGGAGCCACTGCCACCCAGGGAGCAGCCACTGAACGACTCAACATCTAGATATGTCAGTGAGATCAAACATGGGTAGGCAAAGAAACCCCCAAAGGAAAGAAAAGGAGGACTCGCCAGAAAAGCAGCTAAGTGAGACAGAGGCATGCAACATGACAGAAAAAGAATTCAGAATAAGGGTCCTAGCGTGCATAAACCGGATGGAGGAAAAAATCAACTACTTATGCAAGAAGCAAGAAGAAACAGATGAAAAAATCAATAACTTATGCAAGACCCAAGAAGAAATGAAGAGCGATATAGCTGCAATAAAAAACACCATTGAAAGCATCAACAGTAGACTAGGAGAAGCGGAGGACCGAATTAGTGAATTAGAAGACAAGGAAGCAAAACACACCCAAACTGTACTGCAATTGGAGAAAAAAATTAAAAGACAGGAGGAGAGCCTAAGGGAGCTTTGGGACAACATGAAACGAAACAACATACGAATAATAGGGGTGCCAGAACAACAGAAAGATGAACAAGGATTAGAAAACCTACTCGAAGAAATAATATCAGAAAACTTCCCTGAGGTGGGGAAGAAAAAAGTCACACAAGCACAGAGAGTCCCAAACAAGGTGAACCCGAAAAGACCCACACCAAGACACATCATAATTACCATGGCAAATGTTCAGGACAAAGAGAGAATCTTACAGGCTGCAAGAGAGAGACGGAAAGTTACATACAAGGGATCTCCCATTAGATTATCAAATGATTTCTCAACAGAAACACATCAGGCCAGAAAAGAATGGACAGAAATTTACAAAGTGATGCAAAGCAAAGGACTGAACCCAAGAATACTCTATCCAGCAAGGCTATCATTCAAAATTGAAGGGGAAATAAGAAGCTTCACAGACAAAAAAAGGCTAAGGGAGTTTATCACCACCAAGCCAGCAATGCAAGAAATGCTAAAGGGACTGGTGTAAAAAGAAGGAATAAAAAGCTCAGAAAGAAAACAGCCACACAAAAAAAGAAATGGCTACAAACAAGTACCTTTCAATAATAACTTTAAACGTAAACGGACTAAATGCTCCAACCAAAAGACATCGAGTGGCTGAATGGATAAAAAAACATGACCCATACATCTGCTGTCTACAAGAGACCCACCTCATTAGAAGGGACTCACACAGACTGAAAGTGAAGGGATGGAAAAATATCTTTCAGGCAAATGGAAAGGAAAAGAAAGCTGGGGTAGCAATACTTATATCAGACAAAATAGACCTCAAAGTGAAGGCCATAACAAGAGATAAGGAAGGCCACTTCATAATACTAAAGGGATCAATACAACAAGAAGATATAACCCTGGTAAACATATATGCACCCAATGCAGGAGCACCCAAATACATAAAAAAACTCCTGGAAGATATCAAAGGAGAGATCGACAACAATACAATCATAGTAGGGGACTTTAATACACCACTGACATCACTGGATAAGTCCTCTAGACAAACAATCAGCAAAGAAACAGCAATCCTAAATGACTCACTAGATCAGATGGACTTAATAGACATCTTCAGAACACTTCACCCAAAGCCGCGGAATATACATTCCACTCAAGTGCTCATGGGACAGATTCAAAAATAGACCACATATTGGGTCACAAGCAAAGTCTCCCCAAATTCAAGAAGATTGAAATCATAAAAAGCATCTTCTCAGACCACGATGGCATAATATTAGAAATAAACTACAATAAAAACAACCCAAAATACTCAAACACTTGGAAGCTGAATAGCATGTTATTAAATATTGATTGGGTTACCAATGAGATCAAAGAAGAAATTAAAAACATCCTGGAAACTAATGACAATGAAAACACAACAATCCAAAACCTATGGGACACAATGAAAGCAGTCCTGAGAGGGAAGTTTATAGCTCTACAGGCCTATCTCAAAAAACAAGAAAAAATGGTAGTAAATCATCTAACTCTTCAACTCAAAGAATTAGAAAGAGAGCAACAAGAAAACCCCAGAGTGAGCAGAAGGAAGGAGATAATAAAGATTAGAGCAGAAATAAATGACATAGAGACCAAAAAAACAATACAGAAAATCAATGAAACCAAGAGCTGGTTCTTTGAAAGGATAAACAAGATTGACAAACCTCTAGCCAGGCTCACCAAGAAGCAAAGAGAGAGGACCCAAATAAACCAAATCAGAAACGATAGAGGCGAAATAACAACAGACCCCACAGAAATACAAATGATTGTTAAAAAATACTATGGACAGCTCTACTCCAACAAACTAGACAACCTGGAGGAAATGGACAAATTCCTAGAAAAATACAACATTCCAGCACTCAATCAGGAAGAATCTAAAAATCTCAATAGGCCAATAACTATGGAAGAAATTGAAGCAGTCATCAAAAAGCTTCCAGCAAACAAAAGCCCAGGACCAGACGGCTTCACAGGGGAGTTTTACCAAACATTCAAGGAAGAACTAAAACCTATCCTCCTCAGACTACTACAAAAAATTCAAGAGGAAGGAACACTTCCAAGCTCATTCTATGAAGCCAGCATCACCCTAATACCAAAACCAGGTAAAGACAACACAATGAAAGAGAATTACAGGCCAATATCCCTCATGAACATAGATGCCAAAATCCTCAACAAAATCTTAGCAAATCGGATCCAGCAGTACATCAGAAAGATCATACACCATGACCAAGTAGGATTTATCCCAGGGATGCAAGGATGGTACAATATCCGCAAATCAATAAACGTGATACATCACATAAACAAATTGAAAGAAAAAAACCACATGGTCATATCAATTGATGCAGAAAAAGCATTTGACAAAATCCAACACCCATTTTTGATAAAAACTCTCAGCAAGGTGGGAGTAGAAGGATCATACCTCAACATAATAAAAGCCATATATGACAGGCCCACAGCCAACATCATACTCAATGGACAAAAACTAACACCATTTCCCCTAAGAACAGGAACAAGACAGGGATGCCCACTCTCACCACTCCTGTTCAACATAGTACTGGAAGTATTAGCCATTGCAATTAGGCAAGAAGAAGAAATAAAAGGCATCCAAATTGGAAAAGAGGAAGTAAAACTGTCCTTATTTGCAGATGACATGATATTATACATACAAAACCCTAGAGACTCCATCAAAAAGCTACTAGACTTAATACATGAATTTGGCAATGTAGCAGGATACAAAATTAACCCCAAGAAATCTGAGGCATTTCTATACACCAATAGTGAACTTTCAGAAAGAGAGATTAGAAAAACAATCCCATTTACCATCGCACCAAAAAAATTAAGATACCTAGGAATAAACTTAACTAAAGAGGTAAAAGACCTCTACTCAGAAAACTACAGGACGTTAAAAAAAGAGATAGAGGAAGACATAAACAGATGGAAGAACATACCGTGTTCATGGATTGGTAGAATCAACATCATTAAAATGTCCATACTACCCAAAGCAATCTATAAATTCAACGCACTTCCCATTAAAATACCAACGGCATACTTCACAGATCTAGAACGAACTCTCCAAAAATTCATCTGGAATAAAAAAAGACCCCGAATAGCTGCAGCAATCCTGAGAAAGAAGAAAATAGGTGGGATCTCAATACCAGATATCAAGATGTATTACAAAGCCACTGTTCTCAAAACTGCCTGGTACTGGCACAAGAACAGGCATATAGATCAATGGAATAGAATAGAGAACCCAGAAATCGGCCCGAACCAATATGCTCAATTAATATTTGACAAAGGAGGAAAGAACATTCAATGGAGCCAAGATAGTCTCTTCAATAAGTGGTGTTGGGAAAATTGGACAGATATATGCAAGAAAATGAAACTAGACCACCAACTTACACCATACACAAAAATAAACTCAAAATGGATAAAGGACTTAAATGTACGACAGGAAACCATAAAAATTCTAGAAGAATCCAAAGGCAACAAAATCTCAGACATATGCCAAAGCAATTTCTTCACTGATACAGCTCCTAGGGCAGTTGAAACTAAAGAGAAAATGAACAAATGGGACTACATCAAAATAAAAAGCTTCTGCACAGCAAAAGAAACCATCAACAAAACAACAAGAAAACCCACTGCGTGGGAAAACATATTTGCCAATGTCATATCTGATAAGGGCCTAATCTCCAAAATTTATAGGGAACTCATACAACTTAACAAAAGGAAGATAAACAATCCAATCAAAAAATGGGCAAAGGACCTAAATAGACACCTTTCAAAAGAGGACATTCAGAAAGCCAAGAGACATATGAAAACATGCTCAAAGTCACTAATCATCCGAGAGATGCAAATCAAAACAACAATGAGGTACCATCTCACACCTGTCAGAATGGCTATCATCAACAAATCAACAAACGACAAGTGCTGGAGAGGATGTGGAGAAAAAGGAACACTTGTGCACTGCTGGTGGGAATGCAGACTGGTGCAGCCACTATGGAAGACAGTATGGAGTTTCCTCAAAAAACTGGAAATGGAACTCCCATTTGACCCTGTGATCCCACTTCTAGGAATATATCCCAAGAAACCAGAAACACCAATCAGAAAGGATATGTGCACCCATATGTTCATAGCAGCACAATTCACCATAGCTAAGATCTGGAAACAGCCTAAGTGCCCATCAGTAGATGAATGGATTAGAAAACTGTGGTACATCTACACGATGGAATACTATGCTGCTGTAAAAAAGAAGGAACTCTTACAATTTGCAACGGCATGGATGGAGCTGGAGAGCATTATGCTAAGTGAAATAAGCCAGTCAATGAAGGAAAAATACCACATGATCTCACTCATTCATGGATAATAAAGACCATTACAAACTTTTGAACAATAATAGATACAGAGGCAGAGCTGCCTCAAACTGATTGTCAAACTGCAGCAGGAAGGCTGGGGAGGGTTGGGGGGCAGGAGGGAGGGGGGTAAGAGATCAACCGAAGGACTTGTATGCATGCATATAAGCATAACCAATGGACATAAGACACTGGGGGGTAGGGGAATGCCAGGGATTGTCAAGGGCGGGGAAAAAAAGGACACATATGTAATACCCTTTGTAATACTTTAAGCAATAAAAAAATTAAAAAAGAAAAAAAAAGAAAAGAAATGGGAATTATGCGAGGTAATAAAAAAAAATCATAGATTTGTAGATTTTTCAATAGGAACTTAAGATATTCCTGTTATTGAAAAAAATTTGGAGAAATTTGAAACTATTATCTGTGGCGTAATAGGTAGAGTTGTCCTAAAGTGACCTCGGAGATCTTTATGGGGAGTACTTGGACCAACAGCCTCCTCCAATCCTGCAGTAAGTAGTCCTGGGCTCTGTCAAAGTGTCCATTTAAAACTTGGGTCCTGCGCAGCTGGAAAGAGAACTCTCTCCCACTCTGCCTACAACAACAGAGCTTCTGGAAGCAGAGGCCTCGGGCCAAAATCAGAGAAGTGCTCTCTGAAGAAAATAGTTGAAGTGCTGGGGGCACCTCCATGGTTGGTGCAGAGTCTAAAAGGGGAGCCAGGCCGACTCTCTCAGACACCAAGAAGGGGCAGGAAAGGAAAACAGCAGAGCAGCTGCGGGACATGAGGAAACAGGCCTCTGGGTCTGTCTGCAGCACAGTCACCTGTTAGTGAAGAAAACTAACAGCATGTTGCCAGTGGGTCACTGGATTTTCCCAGGGAGGAGGGGAGACGGTATAAGAACAAAGAACTGTGTACGTGACCAGCAACACATTTTCCAGGAAGATCTGAACACCACAACTACACAAAAGGAGGTGGAAACAACTATAAAGGGCTCAGCCCTTTTTAAAAAATAACCAAATAGAAGACAATAAGAACTAGGTGACATGAGGGGAAAACTGTTAACCCCATAGTACTCAGCCAGTGAGGAACCAGGGGAGGGACTCTCGCACTCAGAATGTGCCTGCCCACAGACACTCACTCTTGCAAGACAGCATTAAAGGTCTCGGTTACACCATACTTTGTGTCTCTGAGTCCGTTATTTTAATTTGGACAGGTGACCGTTTCTCATAGGAATAAAGTTCCGTTCCCTAGCAAAGACCTGTTCTTATTTTGGCAGTCAAGGGGTTTCTCCACCTGCCAGCCTGCTCTTCTTCCACAAGCTCAGCAACGTGGCCGGCCTTTGCAAGGGCTTTTCCCTCTGCACCAAGCCACACCCGGCCCTTCCATGCCAAGAAGATGCTTGCTAGAAAAACAGACCCATCTTTACTCATAAACAGGCAACAATTTGGGTGTATGGCAACAATTTATGGAGGTGAGGAAGACAGGGGGAATATGAGTTTGAAGAAAGTAATGGAGATTTGGGGAAATGGGTGAAGAAAATGCAGAATTCTATTTTAGATGTGTTAATGTAGGTATGCGAAAACATCAAACGTCAACTCTAGAAAAAGAAATGCAACTATTTAAATGCTTCTCTCAAAATCAAAATCTCTTAGACTGAGTTGAAAACAAAATACAGGTGTATGCTGCTTTTATTAAACACAAAGCGAAATGACACTGAAAAATTGAAAGATTATTCAAGGTTATAGTGGTTGCTTAGCAATTAAAATAACCCAGAGGTAGCCATCTGTGTACCAAAGTGGAATTCAAGGCAAAAAACATGAAGTCGAGTGAGGTTACTCTACACAGGTAGAAAGTATAGCCTCTAATGAAGACCTTAACATCATGCACCTTTGGAAATGAATGAATTACACGGAATCCAAGTGTAGGGCAGAAGCCTTGGGAATGCAGCAGAAAACTGCCAGGAACTATTACAGCGAAGGCTTTTAGAGCCATCAAATGTCGAAGACGATAAGTAGGCCTAAGTAGGGAAAGAAAGTAAAGAAGCCAACAAACCAGCACATGAGGTTTAGACTGCGCAGTGACTGTATGCGGCATGCACTTTGAATCTTAATCTTAACCCAGATTCTCCTCTTTTCTCCTGTTCACTCCCTCCTCCCTTCCCCTTCTACTTCCAGTTCTCACTTTTTTTTTAATAAAGTGAAGAAATTGGAGCAG
>NW_005362713.1:694238-703915 GCF_000412655.1 Myotis brandtii | reverse complement strand
TACTTCAAGTTACTTCAAATCTCTTCAGAATGATTGGGGGACATAAATAAACAATTAAATAAGGAAGGAAGAAAATGTTCCCAGGAAGTTACTATAGCTACAGACCCCATGGGGCTCCTTTGCCCTTGCCAGAGGCAGAGCCCGCACCTCTGGGAGATGGTTAGAACCTCGCTTGACCCGTTATTTCTATTCCAGAGGCACAGCCTGCCTTGGCCATTGCTGGAGCTTTGGAGTGCAGGAGGGGAACCTTGCTACTATTTTCTTTCACTTTTCTTCTCTCCTATTTGTGAGTTTTGTATGGATAATATAGGAATTCTGGACAGCTCCTCTCAACCATCATCTTCCCAGATAAAACCAATTGGTGTTTTGAAATTAGACAACTGTGAAGTTTGAAGGAACAATCCACAAGACTACCCTGTCATCTGATACCAGTTGCAAGGTTGAGGGGTTCCCAAAATCATCCTGAGATTTTGGTAATTTGCTAGGAAGACTCATAGGGCTCACTGTTAGCTATTGTAGTCACAGTTTATTAAAGAAAATCCTACAGAGTAAAGTCAGCTCAGAAACAGAGCACATAGGCAGAGTCCAGGCGAAGAGCCAACACAGAGCTTCCACTGTCTTCTCCACTGTGGGTAACTGGGGGCAGCTGCCACTCAAATGACAACTGGTTATGACCGTACCTCCAGCACTGAGAACACAGGGTTCCTACATTCTCTATATGCATTCTCAGCTACTGAGGAAGTGCTCTTGTAAATAATAAATAAACATAATTTAATAGAAGAATGGGAAATCTTAAATAGTGTGCCTAGGGGAATAAGTAAAAGAAATAAATATATATGCACAATTATAATATAACTATGGGCTCAGTGCACAAATTCGTGCACCTTGAAGGAACTGTGGTCCACGAGGCTGCTGTGGGCACAGGGGCAGGTCTCAGGTGATCCTCCACACCCCTGCCTGGCCCCTTCCGCAACCCCCAGTCCCCTGACTGCCGGCAGTCCCACTCCCACTGCTGCCACTCCCATGCACTGATGGCGGCACAGAGCGATTGGGGCCAGCACCAGGAGTGGGTGCGAGCAGGGCTGGCGCTGTCAGCAGGTGTGAGCAGTGGCTGCTGCCCCAATCGCCCCTCAGGAGCAGGGGGAGGTGGAGAAGCCCTCAGGGGCAATCAGGGCTGGCAGCCGCCACTGGCACCTGCTGGCAGCTCCAAGAGATTGAGAGCAGTGCCAGGTGCCAGCAGCAGGTGAGAGCAGTGGCTCTGGCGTCGGCTGGAGGTGCAAGCAGGGCCGTCACCGGCAGCAGGTGCGAGATGCAGCTGCCAGCCCCCATCACCCCTCAGGAGCAGGGGGAAGTGGAGAAGCCCTGAGGGGCGATCGGGGCCAGCAGCCGCTGCTCACACCTACTGAAAGCGCAGAGCCGATCCGGGCGCTAGCATTGGGTTGGAGCAGTGGCTCCAGCACCAGCAGCAGGTGCGAGTGCCGGGCAGGACCGTGGCATGTTGGAGCAAAGAATTTTCAGTAACCACCAGAGGCTCACCCTGATGACAGTGACCGGCGCCCTGCCTTGGTTTGGCGCCCCTGCTCACCTACTCCACCATCCCGCCACAGCTGACGCCCGCCATGTTCTGCATGCATGCCCCCTGGTTACTACTTCGGCTCATTATATAAGCTTTCTATCGATGTGATTATCTCAGTATGGAACTGGGAGCGATTTGTGTCCTTTAAACTGGTGTCCCGTGTGAGGCCAGGGATTAACGCAGGTGAAGTCTGTCAACCTGTGTTGACCTAGGGCACCACGTTCTGCTCTGACAGTCCGGAGCCTCAGTTCTGGGGGCGGGGAGGGGCAGCCGGGGCTCCGAGAAGGCGGGAGCGCGCTGCACATCTCCACAGGCTGCTTCACCTCGGTGCCTGGAGCACTCTGGCCCTCGGTGTATTTAGCTTCAGAGTGCACTTGGAAAACATTTCTCTTATTTGCCAACATGAAAACCAGATTTCACATAATTAGCAAAGCTCGTTATGGTAATTGTGGTTATTTACTGTAGAATGCAAAATTTAGGAGAATGGGTTCAGGAAACAACTTGACTATACACACGTGCACATGCGTGCACACACACGCACACACCTGTTACTCAGGAGGATGTCGTACATTTGTATACTTGATCCACTAATTACACTTCTAGCACTGTGGTGTCCTCGGGAGATATTTTAAATAAAAAAATATTCATTTGCAGATATGTTTATTATACTCTTATTTATAACAATGAATATTGAAAAACAATAGGAAAATTGTAAAGTAATTTATATAATTACCATCTGTTGAAATATTATGTGGCCATTAAAGTTGTTTCTAAAGAATTAGTAATAACATAATGTAAAATAAAATGTAGGTAAAATAATAATAACTATGAAAAAGTAATCTGGCAGAATAAAAAACTGAAAGAAAGTTGACTCAAATATTATTTCTTGTCTTTGGATAGTCAGATTACAAGTAGCATTCTTCTCTTCCTTTTAGGTTTATTTTCTAAACTTTATAAAATAAAGACATTTTTATTGAAACAGCCTTTGTTTTCAAAAAGAAAGAAATGAGAGAAGGAAGGAAGAAAGGAAGGAAGGAAGGAAGGGAGGGAGGAGGGGAGGAAGGAAGGAAGGGGCAGAGGAGGATTCTTTAGGCCCAAGCACAGGTTTGAGTCATGTTGTTGAGATTCGCCAGAGGGTTAGTTTGCCTCCATGCAGCCCCCTTTTCCCTGAGTGTTCCATGTGCATGTGGTTGAGATGGTTGCGTGGCTTTGTTGTGGTTGTGTGTTTTTCATGGTTCTTGTATGTATTTGCAGCAGAATGGTTGTCTGAAATAGGTTTGGTGTTAAGATTGTTTGGTCGAGTGTGTGGTTTGTGTTTGTTGGTTGAAGGAGATTTCCTTGTCATGCATGTGTGAAGCTTAAAGCAGTGGCCCAGAGGTGTTCCTGTTTGCTGTGAGGAGGGCAGAGGCGCTGTGGGGGTGGAGGTGAGAGGCGGGGCTGTGTTTGAAGCAGTTGTCCAGTGTGCTTCCAAGGCCAAGCTGTGGTATTTCGTGTGATGAGAAGGTCTGTGATGAGAGCCGTGAGGCGGATGTCAGTGCAAGTTGGAGTATGCAAGTGGTAGGGCGTGTTGGTGAGAGGTGAGGTTTGGTGTGGGGCTCTGTGCGGGGGCTATGAGGTGAGCTTGTGGTGTTTTTCGGTCCCGCCAGGCTGTGAGCGATGAGGCCATGAGAGAGAGGTGTTGGTCAAGTCGTTTGTTTTGAAGTGATTTGTATGCCAGGAAGGAGGGAAGGAAGGAAGGAAGGAAGGAAGGAAGGAAGGAAGGAAGGAAGGAAGGAAGAAAGGAAGGAAGGAAGAAAAGAAGGTTCAATTCTTGTCCTTGGTTTTGTTCTCCCTCACCAGTTCCCAAACTGCCCAAAGACAGCAGCTGTTCAGCACCTGGCCTGTGAGCTGCCTGTCATATGATCTGGTTTGGGGAAAGGGCACATACATGGCCACAATCGGGCTCTGACCCTTACAAGTTACTTATTTTCTGTATCAGGTACCACCTTACATCTTTTAATGTGAGTTACATAAAATTATATCCCCAAAGAACCCAGTAATATCTTCATAGGTAGTAGCTCCTTCCTTCATCATATACCTGTCAGCAAGGTCATTCAGATCACAGCTCAAGTGTCACCTCCTCAGAAGACCCTGCCCTTGTGACCCCATTCTAAGACACCCCCACACTCAGTCACTCACCAGCACATCACCTTTTAGATTCCATTTCACTTACTCACTCATCTATTTACTTGTTCATTTTCTGCCCTACCAATTCCTACAAGGTCTGTAGGAGCAGGGAGCTTGTCTGTTCCTGATGACCACTGTGTGTATTACCTAGCACCTAAGCAGCTCCCGGAGAAACCAAGAGAAACCATAACCATGTGTGGAGTAGATAACCTATAAGGTATAAGCATGGCTCTGCTGAGAGCGTCTCGCGAGGGCACGGGGGAGGCACTGACTGTGGGAACAGGGCTTCAGGCAACTTCCCAGGCAGACCATGGCCTTCTGGGCTTGTGATGGTTAATTTTATGTGTCAACTTAAAGAATGGAAAGAAACCTTTAAGGATGGTGTTATCTTGGCTAAAGGATGCTGTCGGAACAGGGCAAGTTCTTGGAGTACTTACTCCTAAACCCTGCTTACAGTGCTAATTGTGAGAGCAAGTTCCTCCACAAACCCTGCTCGCTGTACTAAGTGTTGGAAACACAGATCCTGATCTTGCCCTACTAGACCAACTGTTGGGACTGAGCCCCTCTGCCTGGGGCTGGACCTCCTGGGACGCCGGGTAGTAGACGGAGAAGCCATGAGAAGTTGTAGGTGTATAAGAAAGTCTTTATTTTGGAAGCTAGTGGCCATGTAGCCATTGTTAACAAGGAGCTACTAGACAAAACAGTCCTTCAAAGTAAAGTCTCATACAGTAGGTAGCCACATACTGCTAGGTAACAATACATCTTTCCTACATAGCAGCAGGCTCTGTCCCTACAGTCATTATCGGAGCATCCACATGCTGCCTCTGGTCCTACATCCTCAGCTGTAGCTGAGCCCACTCCCTCCAGCCTTTCTCGCACGCTGGCTGGTCAGTAACATGTATTATACTAATTAGACAAAAGAGGCTTCTTGGCAGTGATGACATCATATTTGGGTTATAGAAGGGCACGCTGTGCAGTGTGCCATGAGACTGCTGCGCCTTGCACCTGCGTAGTCCTTGGACACCTTGATTAAGATTCCCATGCTCAGAGTGGCTTTGGCCACCTGGTGTACTGCAGACAGGGCCTTCACACCCTAATTGGCCTTAAGCATCCAGCGACTCTGGTATGGTTCCCATAGATGCCCACCCAGATAGCTGATAACAGGTTATTTCTGGTTGGGCCTGTGAGGGTCCTTCCAGAAGACATTCGGACTTGAATTGGTCAACTGAGTGAAGATTGCCCTCACTAACACGGGTAGGCCTCGCCCAACCCACCAAGGTCTGAGCAGAACAGAAGGTGGAAGAGGAGCAACCACTCTCTCTGCTTGAGCCGAGACATCTACCTTATTCTGCCCTTGGACATTGGTGCTCAGGTTCTCCTGCCCTTGGGCTTGGAATAAATTATACGGGAGACTTCCCTGGTTCTGTAACTTGCAGACAGAGGACCCTGGGATCTCTTGGTCTCATAACTGCATGAGCCAATTTCTACTTTACGTAAGCATACAGGTGCGGACAAAAGGGGGCCACATGTTAACCTGACAGCTCAGGGAAGGCCTGCATGATGGCCTTGCAAACTCACAAACATAACATAACCACAAAGGATGGTCTGAAATTAAAAGTTTTAATTAAAAAGCAATCTAGGGTGGGTAGTCATGACCTAGACCTGTATCTTCCTTGACAAAGATCAACTTTGATCTTAACGGAGCCTATCTGTCTTTTTGCATCTGTGGAAGTCAGGGTAAGTTGTGGCTTTCCTTTATCCAGACCCCTCAGGGCACAACCAATGCTCCAGGGCAGAGACCACAAATTCCCTCATTGTTATTGTGTTAATTGCTGACTGTTAACCCCAACTATCCTGTACCAACCTGTGTAAAAGAAGTGTGTGTCTATCATTTCACTTTTTATACAATCCCAGCTGTCGCCCCCCTCTTTGCTTTCTCCCATCTCCCTAATCTATCACCAATGGATTTCATGTAACCCACTTACATCTCCTTCTCTGATGGTAATTTATTCTCCGGAACATTATCTCAATATCTCGAGATCTTGCTTCCCTGCAATTGTCGACAGTTTGGCTCAAATAAACTCACAAAAATCCTTTACAGATTTGAATGTTTTTACGTTAACACAGGCATCCTCAGAAATATTACAGGTTCAGTCCAAACCACTACAATAAAGTGAATACATATCTCAAAGCGAGTCCCATGAATTTTTTGGTTTCCTAGTACATATAAAAGTTATGTGTATACTATAATGTAGTTTATTAAATGTGCAACAGCATTATGTCTGGAAAAACACATTTTACACACCTTAATTTAAATATTTTTTATTGTTAAAAATACTAACCATCATTTGAACTTGTAGGTAAAATGTTGCACGAGACTTGCTCTATGCAGGTTTGCCACAAGCTTTCAATTTATAAAAATACAAACACACAAACCAAAAAATGCTATATCTGCAAAGCACGATGACGTGAAATGCAATAAATGAGTTAGGTGTGTGTTTGTGTGTGTGTGTGTGTACTATTCACTCTGTTTCTCTGGAGATCCCTAATCCTGGGATTTTAACAGGAGGTCTCAGCAGGTGGCTCTGGTCTCAGGGGAAGAGCTGTCAGCAGGGACTCACTGGCCCCCACAATCTCACCAAGTCCCTCCTAAGCAGCTGAGCGAGGGGAGACGCTCCCACAGCATCAGGTGGTGCTGAGGGCCTCCCGCTGGGCCCCTACAAGGACATCTCCCTGCTCCAATGGACATGCCCAGAGGTGGCCTGAGGGGCAGGAGGACACCTTCGAAAGGAAGGTTGGAAGCACAGAGCCAATGGCATGTTTTCCCGGCCACAGAGAAGGAGGGACAGGGAGGCTGTGGCCCACACACCTTCTGCCTCATTGGGAGCCAGCGTCATGCTCAGTTATTAACTTCTGCTTAATGTTTCTTTGTTGAAAAAAAAGGAAAAAATCTGCCTCTGCTAAGAATAAAGTTTTTTTTTCTTTCAAGAAACTGAAACAGTGACATTTTAAAACTCGTATCTAAATAAATATAAATAGTAAAATACTCTTTTCCAAATTGGAACAATTAAAATAATTCTTTTTTTCTTTAAATTTTATTTTCTTGTTAAAGTATTACAGGTAGTAGTACAAATGTCTCCTTTTTTGCCCCATTGACCTTCCCCCGGCCTCCCCTACCCCCGGCACATGCCCTGCCAGGCGTCCCGGGCGGAGAAGGGTCGGGTAGGGAATGGAGGCCCAGCACTCTTCCTCCCAACGTAACACAGAGGCAGTTTGTCTAAAATAACTGGGAAACGTTGCCTGTGAGTGTAGCTTGAGGAACTAATTCAGAGCCATAACATGGTTCCCTTTGCCTGTGAATAGCACGACCCCATCTGGCAGCGGAGACAGGGTCTGTGCTGAAGGGAGGACTGGGCAGCGCGGGCGGCAAGGGGGCCTCATTGACGGGGACACGTTTCAGAGAGAAATGGGAGGCAGGTATTTTTTCGAAGAATCATCTCTTAGGACATCACTTTATGACCTGAAATTTTAAAAAGTGTAATAAGCGCTATGTTGGCCTCCATGTAGAACCCGTTCATGAGGGAAGCCGGGTGGGTTTATGTGCAGCTCCATCCGACAGCGACCCCAGTGAGGACGGCCTGTCTCTCTTCTCCACGCGCTTCTGGGACAACTTGTGGACACCCTTTCATCCAACACGGTTTTCTCAGGGGGCCCTTTACGCATTTCACTGTTTTACACCTATTTTACATGTATAATGATTTACATTTCCAATTTATGACATCTATACTAACAAAAGGGTAATATGCTAATTAGACTGGGTCAACCAGACATCTTCCGGTTGTCCTTCCTTCCTTCAGGACAAAGCCACGGTGGTAGAGGCCAAGTCAGAGGCGGTTAGGGGTGATCAGGCCGGCAGGGGGGAGCAGTTAGGAGCAATCAGGCTGGCAGGGGAGCAGTTAGGGGAGATCAGGTCAGCAGGAGGGAGCAGTTAGGGGTGATCAGGCCAGCAGGCAGAGTGATTAGGGGCAATCAGGCAGGCAGGCAGGTGAGCGGTTAGGAGCCAGCAGTCCCGGATTGCGAGAGGGATGTCCAACTGCTAGTTTAGTCCTGGGGAGATGCGCATGTGGCTATTTTAGAACATAAACTCGATCCCCAGTGTGGGGCATGCAGGAGGCAACCGATCAATGATTCTCTCATCATGGATGTTTCTATATCTTTCTCCCTCTCCCTTCCTCTCTGAAATCAATAAAAATATATTTTTTAAAAAGAAAAGGGAAGAAATACATCTGTTGCTGTTGAGACAAAGGCCAGTGCGGCGTGTGGATTGCCCTGCTTTGTTGTCAGTGAGAAGACACTTCAGTGCCTACTGCATGGTGGGAACCATGGGCGGCTCAAAAACCATCGTGCTCTTCCGTGTTGGCTGTGTGTGAATGTGTGTGCACGTGTGTGCGCACACGCATGCATGTGTACGTATGCATGTGAATGTGTGTTTGTGTGTGATGATATACATCTGTATAGAGAGGTGTGATTGAGCAAATGGCATCTACGGAGTGTTATCCCCAAAATAAAAAATAAAGTCACAGTTAAACTATCAGCTAATCATCTGGTTAAATGTAGTAACTGTTACTTTTAAATCAATTTGAATTCTTTAGTTTCATTGGTCATATGTTTAAGAGGAACATATGTTCAGTTTTTCATAAGAGAAGCATCTTTATCAAGTATAAATTTATAAATTAAATTAAAATTGCAAAAGTATGTATCCTAATAGCATTGATATTTAAAACACATCATTGAAAAAGGTCTCTATTCCCTACAAATACTCATTTCCCTTCTCTACGAACTTTTCTCAATAAAATAAATGAAATGATAGCATATGAGTTTTGATCCTCTTTGTTGACTATCACATTTAATCATGGTTACACAGTAGCACCAAAATTAGGACAAAATACAAGAATTACAGGAGAGATCTTAAATTAAATGAGCTCATTGCATGCATCAAGGGTCTCATTTTCTGAGGAAAGAAGTTTCCAACTGCCAAATTTTGTGCATTTTCTCCCAAAAGAAATGTAGCCCACTCTACCCAAAACTAAACAAAAGATACAATAGAATGATTTTTTCAATAGATATGTTATCTACAGTTTATGGAGCTGATAGTCCATTTAAATAGAAAAAGATAGATTTTACATAAAGCAAGATCGAGTACAAAAGCACAGCTTTTGTTATTTTGGTAATATTGCAATTTTACAAACATATTGCATAGTATGTGTAAGAAAATATCCTTGCATCCCCGGAATAAATCCCACTTGGTCATGGTGTATGATCTTTCTAATGTAATGCTGGATCTGATTTGCTAGAATTTTGTTGAGGATTTTAGCAACTATGTTCATCAAGGATATTGGCCTGTAGTTCTCTTTTTTTGTGGTGTCTTTATCTGGTTTGGGGATTAGGGTAATGCTGGCTTCATAGAAAGAGGATAGAAAGTGCCTTCCTCTTGAACTTTTTGGAATAGTCTGAGTAGGATAAGTTTTAGCTCTTCTTTGAATGGTTGGTAGAACTCCCCTGTAAAGCCATCCAGACCAGGGCTTTTGTTTGCTGGAAGATCTTTTATTGCTGTTTCAATTTCTTTGGTAGTTATCAGCCTATTCAGGTTTTGTTATTCTTCCTGGTTGAGTTTTGGGAGCTTCTATTTTTCTAAGAATATGTCCATTTCATCTAGGTTTCCCTTTTTGTTGGAATAAAATTGTTCATAGCATTTTTTCATAATCATTTGTATTTCTGTGGGGTCGGTTGTTATTTCACCTCTTTCACTTCTGATTTTGTTTATTTGGGTCCTCTCTCTTTGCTTCTTGGTGAGCCTGGTTAGAGGTTCATCAATCTTTTTTATCCTTTCAAAGAACCAGCTCTTGGTTTTGTTGATCTTTTGTATTGTTTTTTT
>NW_005362713.1:692544-693433 GCF_000412655.1 Myotis brandtii | reverse complement strand
CAAAACTGCTTTCACTGTGTCCCATAGATTTTGGATTGTTGTGTTTTCATTGCCATTTGTTGCCATGATGCTTTTTATTTCTTCTTTGATCTCTCTGGTAACCCAGTCATTGTTTAATAGCATGCTATTTAACCTCCAGGCGTTTGATTTTTTTATTGTTTTTATTGTAGTTAATTTATAGTTTTATGCCATTGTGATATGAGAAGATGCTTGATATGATTTCTATCTTCTTGCATTTTAAGAGACTTCGCCTATGACCCAATAAATGGTCTATCGTTGAAAATGACCCATGTGCATTTGAAAAGAATGTATATTCTGTGGCTTTGGGGTGAAATGTTCTGAAGATGTCAATTAATTCCATCTGATCTAGTGACTCATTTAGGATTAATGTTTCTTTGCTGATTTTTTGTTCAGAGGATTTTTCCAATGGTGATACTAGGGTATTAAAGCCCCCTACTATGACTGTATTGGTGTCAATCTCTCCCTTGATATCCTCCTCCAGAGGTTTTTTTTATGTATTTGGGTGCTCCTATATTGGGTGCATATATGTTTACCAGAGTTATATTTTTTTGTTGGATTGCTCCCTTTAGTATTATGAAGTGGCCTTCCTTATCTCTTGTTATGTCCTTCACTTTGAGATCTAATTTGTCAGATATAAGTATTGCTACCCAAGATTTTTTTCATTTCCATTCACCTGAAAAACCTTTTCCATCCCTTCATCATCAGTCTGTGTGAGTCCTTTTTTCTGAAGTGAGTTTCCTGTAGACAGCAGATATGTGGGTCATGTTTTTTTATCCACTCAGCTCCCCTATGTCTTTTGATTGGGGCATTTAATCCATTTACATTTAAAGTTATTATTGATAGGTACTTGTTTGTCACCATTTTTATT
>NW_005362713.1:681771-692530 GCF_000412655.1 Myotis brandtii | reverse complement strand
ATGACCCAGCTCCCCCTCCCCCGAGGGTCTAAGGCAGGGGTGGGCAACCTTTTTGACTCGAGGGCCACAATGGGTTCTTAAACTGGACCGGAGGGCCGGAACAAAAGCATGGATGGAGTGTTTGTGTGAACTAATATAAATTCAAAGTAAACATCATTACATAAAAGGATACGGTCTTTTTTTTTTTTAGTTTTATTCATTTCAAACGGGCTGGATCTGGCCCACGGGCGGTAGTTTGCCCACGGCTGCTTTAGCATTTCTTGCATTACTGGTTTGGTGGTAATAAACTCCCTTAGTCCTTTTTTGTCTGTGAAGATACTGATTTCACTCTCAATTTTGATTGATAGCCTTGCTGGGTACAGTATTCTTGGATTCAGACCCTTCCTTTGCATGATTTTGTATATTTCATTCCATTTCCGTCTGCCCTGATGTGTTTCTGTTGAGAAATCAGTTGCTAGTCTAATGGGGAATCCTTTGTAAGTAATTTTCTGTCTCTTTCTGGCCACTTGTAAGATTCTTATTTTGTTGTTGATGTTTGCCAATTTAATTATAATGTGTCTTGGTGTCGGTCTTTTGGGGTTCATTTTGTTTAGGACTCTGTGAGCTTCTTGGATTTTTGTGGGTTTTTTCTTCCTTATATCAGGGATGTTTTCTGTCATAATGTCTTCAAACAAGTTTTCTATTCCTTGCTCAGTTTCCTCTCCTTCTGGCACCCCTATTATGCAGATATTCTTCCGTTTCGTGTTGTCCTAAAGTTCCGTTAGGCTCTCCTCCTGTTTTTTAAGTGTGTTTTTTTTCTAGATGCTGTTCTGCTTGGGTATTTTTTCCTACCTTGTCTTCTAGTTCACTGATGTGGTCCTCTGCTTCTTCTATTCTACGGCTGATGCTTTCTATTGAGTTCCTTATAACAGCAATGTCATTTTTCATTTCTTCTTGGTTCTTCCTCATTTCCTCTTGGTTTTTACACATATTGTTGAATTTGTTTTCCATTCTTTTCAGCCACCTTATGACCATTTCTCTGAATTGTTTCTCAGATATAATGCTTGCCTCCATTTTGTTTACTTTCTTTTCTGGTGATTCCTCCTTTTCTTTCATATGCGGGCTGTTTCTTTGTCTCCCCATGATCTCTCTTCTCCAGGTGTCTGGTTATGTAGCTCTCTCTCTTCTGTGTTGATTTAAAGGCACAAAATACAACACAACAAGACACAACACACAATGCAATGAACACAAATGTATTCACAATACTAATAACCCCAAATAAAGGTGACTACCAGAGAAAAGAGAATTAGGGGATAAGGAAAAAAAGGAGTGCAAAACTGATATTGAGAAAAGGAAAAAAAGTAAGAGATAAAAGAAAGAGAATAAAAAAGAAGGGGTGTAAAACTATTTATATGGGGAGAAAACTCCAATAGAACAATCATTAGTCCCCAAAAATGAAAACAACAAACACCCAGAGATGAATGCAAACTACAAACAACAACTAATAACAAGCGAGGAGAGGAAAAACAGAAGCAAAAAAACAAACAGAAACAAAAAATGAAAAAAGAGAAACAATCTCACAAACAAGCACAAAAAAAACAATCTAATCAACAATCAAGCAAATAACCATCGGACAGAGAGAAAGCAAGGTAAAACAAAACAAAATAAAACACAAAAACCTATAACAAAAACAAAACAAAACAAGAACACAATAACAACAACAGATAAAGGGAAGAGAGAGAAAAGAAAAAATGTTTGGATAGTGAAGAAAGAGAAGAGAGAGGTGTGTATGGACTTACAGCAGGGGATCAGAAATTAGATATATAAATAGGATGAATTTTTAACGGGGTAGAAAGAAGGAATAGGTAAAATCTAAAGCAGGAAGAGGGTAAGAGAAACAGAACAACAAAATGGGAAAAGTGAGGAAGAGAGTGTTGGCATAAAGATAAAGTTGAGATAGAGTAAAATGATGCTAAAGGAAAAATGAAAATAGAATGTAGAACACTAATCCCAAAATAAAATAAAGAGAAAATAAAATACTTTTTTTTTTAAAAAAAGGTAAAATAGTGATAGTAATAATACTGATTAAAAATAAAAATATAATAATTAAAAAGGTAAAATCAAGTGAGGAAAAAAGAAAAAAATAGTTTCTTAAGTAAAAGATGAAAAAATAAAAATGAGTAGTAGTGAAAGTCATTCACTTCCTTTACTGTACTGTTTGTCATGCCTGTTTCCTGTAAGTAGTCAGGACAGTATTGAAGTTCCCTGTGTTCCACTGCTCCTCTGTATTGTAAGCCACAGTCCTGATTTTCAAGCAGGCAATATTTCTGTGTTTCTTAGATTCCTTTATTTGTGTTTACACAAGGGTCAATTTGTGATTCAACCCCTGGGTGGCAGTGTTTCTGGATTGACCTCTGTGGCTATAAGTCCTCTCTAGCCAGTATTTAGCTTTTGTTTTTCCTGTTGCACTTAATACTGGTTTGGGAGAATGGATTGCCCCAGAGCTGGTTCTCTGATAATTACTCCCCACTCCGATCCCCAGGTTCCACAGAAACAACTTTCTCCTGCAGTCTCTGAGAGTGTCCTCAATTGGGTGATCCTATGTCTGGGCTTAGTAATCAACAGCAAGGATTTAAAGAGAAAAAAAGAGCCAGAGTAAGTGCGCGAACTCATGACTTTTACCCTCTGGGACTGTGCACTTTTTTCCCCTGGCACTAAGCAGCCAGGTTACTGGTAAAATTTCAGGGTGCTTTTTTGCACCTAGTCCCGCTATGGGCTGATTTTTAGAGTCCCCTTCTGCCAGCAGCCCTGCAGATCCCCTTCCACATTCGCAGATCATGCTTGCCCCAAGGGCTGCAGGTTTTTGTGGGACACAGACTTCCCCGAACCTCTAGATCCCGTTTGCGCATTTCTCTCTCCTGCCTGGATTGCAGACCTCGCCTTTCCCTTGGTGAAATCTGTCCTTTCCCTGAGAAGGTGCAGAGCTCCTCCGAGTCCGCGTATTCGTGCTGCTTGAGATCCGGTGTTCCTGGGTTCGCAGGTGGTTGCTGGGTTTTGTGGTTGTATAGTCCCGGGATGTATAGGCTTCCTATAACAGCCACTCTCCCCTTCAAAATGGTGAGCTGGTCACTCCAGGAGAGATTTCAGCAGCAGTGGCAGCTGCCTGGTCACGGGAGCCTGGTCCGGCAGTCCCCAACAGTCCCTTGGAGTATAGCTGTCCCTCACCCACAAATATACACTCCCCATATATCCACAAACTCTCCTTTCATTCTCTCCCTCTCACACTATCTTGCAGTCTGCCTTCCTGTGGGCAGCCATCTTCCAAGAGAAAATAATTCTTTATACTGACTAAAGTTAGAAGAAATGGCATGACTATTAGAAGAATAAGTTGCTGCAACAATTGTGGCAAGGAATTTGGATGCTGGAAGTGTTTATGTCAGGCACGCCAATCATAGCTGTGATGGGTGCCACATCAACTGAACGAAAGACAAATGGAAAACCAAAAAATCATCAGTAAAATGTTACTTCTACGGCATGAAAGAAAGTCTTTTTTTTTTGCATCGAATTGTGACTGGCGATGAAAAGAGGATTTATTTTGAGAATCCCAAAAGCACAAAATCATGGGTTGACCCAGGTCAACCATCAACATTGACTGCAAGGTCAAATCGCTTCGGAAAGAAAACAATGCTCTGCGTTTGGTGGGATCAGGAAGGTGTGTATTATGAGCTTCTAAAACCAGGTGAAACCGTTAATACTGATTGCTACCGACAACAAATAATCAATTTAAATCACGCTTTGATTGTCAAACAACCAGAATGTGCCAGAAGACACAGCAAAGTAATTTTGCTTCATGATAACGCACCATCACATACTTCAAAACCAGGTAAAGACACGTTAAAAGATCTTGCCTGGGAAGTATTAACCCACCCGCTGTATTCACCAGACCTTGCTCCTTCAGATGACCACTTGTTCCGATCGATGGCACACGCACTTTCTGAGCAGCACTTCAAATGTATGAAGAAGTGAAAAATTGGGTCTCTGAATGGTTTGCCTCAAAACAAGAAAAGTTCTATTGGGACGGTATCCACAAATTACCTGAAAGATGGGGGAAATGTGTAGCTAGCGATGGACATTACTTTGATGTTTCTCTTGAAATTATCATGTTTTCTTTGATTACAAAATCCGCATTATTAACTGGTACACCTAGTATTAGCGCAGTTGTTTTGGGGTAGGTAAGTTTACTGTTTATTTTTGCCTCTCTATTTACCATCTTTTCCAAATATTTTTAAGAGCATGCATTCATTTTACATTGAAATCTTTACCAACAAATTTTTAGAAGCAGAGAAGAGTTAGAAATTAGAAGTAGAATTAAACCTCTTCAAAATGCTGTTGCTGAGACATGAAGACATTAAAGCACCTGATGGTGTGTTTCAGTGTTTATAAAGATCTTTGTATCTGGGCCAAGGAGATGATTTACACCACCTGCTCCAGAAACTTCCATTAAGCGCAGGAGGCGGGGGCAGGCAAAGCTCTAAGGAAGGCAGGAGAAGAACCTGTCACCAAGAGGAAAGGAATATGACTAATGCTACATACATGCCTGCGTGCCAGGCGTCAGACCCCCACATTTCCGAGGACAGTCCCTGAGGGGGTGCACGGGCCTCCTCCCACTCGCTGTGTGACGGTTATGTTGGAAAGACTCCCAAGCCCCCTACTTGTCATCTATGAGCGAGAGCAATCATGAATTTATCTTAAGTTTCATTGTATCATTGGTCTTCTGTTGATCTTTATTGCTACACTTACTACCCACGACACAAAGTAGATTTTTAGTTGCTTGGGGCCAAATGGTCTACTTGGTGTTTCCTGGGACTCTACTCCCAGGTGAAGGGTGATTCTGAGAAGGCTTCCAGGTGGGAGAGGTCAAACACTGGTCAAACACTGACCACCACTCTGTCAGCTCCCCCCGCCCGGTCCTCAGTGGTCATGACAGCCCAGCAGAAGGTGCAGTCACAGCGCACCCCCGTCTCGGACACAAGGACATCTTATCTCAATCCAGGGGGTTATTTTCACATAATCTATTCTACTTTCTCAGTCTAGTCCAGGGGTGGGCAAACTTTTTGACTCGAGGGCCACAATAGGTTCTTAAACTGGACCGGAGGGCCGGAACAAAAGCATGGATGGAGTGTTTGTGTGAACTAATATAAATTCAAAGTAAACATCATTACATAAAAGGGTATGGTCTTTTTTTTTTTTTTTTTAGTTTCATTCATTTCAAACGAGCCGGATTCGGCCCGCGGGCCGTAGTTTGCCCATGGCTGGTCTAGTCTCTTACTTAGTTCAGACTGCTGCTTGCACTAGAGACCTGCCCTCGCTCTTACTACTGAGTTCTTTTATTTTCTGCTGGGTGGGTTGTGTTCTTCTTTAAATATTTTATTGTATTATTTTGTCTGTCAATTACAGTTGACAGTCAATATTATTCCAGGTGTGTACAGTACCCTGGGTTATTCCTCGTTCTTCTAGTATTCCCCCCGGTTGCTGAGGTTCAATTTCAAATAACATGCAGCATCGCACTATGCAGCATTGCCTGGTTCAGTTCCAGGTCATGCTAGGAAGTCGCGACTACCACACATTCCCCACTACATCCCTGAGGCATTATTTTGGCAAATATTTGTGGGTATGTACAACATAAAGGCAAGTACTAGTAACTAGGCCAGCCGTGGGCAAACTACGGCCCACGGGCCAGATCCGGCCCGTTTGAAATGAATAAAACTAAAAAAAAAGACCGTACCCTTTTATGTAATGATGTTTACTTTGAATTTATATTAGTTCACACAAACACTCCATCCATGCTTTTGTTCCGGCCCTCCGGTCCAGTTTAAGAACCCATTGTGGCCCTCGAGTCAAAAAGTTTGCCCACCCCTGAACTAGGCCCTTGTTTTCAAGAAATAGGAATAATTAAATACATAGAAAATGAACAAATCATCAAATTAAATAATGTAAGATAAAAGATTAAAGACTTGAATAAATACTATGAAGAAAATAATAGATGTGATGAGATAGAGTAGAAAAAATTACATCTGAGCTGAAGGATGGGCTGAGCCAGTCATGGCAGTTGCTGGGCTAATTCGGAGCTTTTTCAGATGAAGCTAGAGTTCCTCACGCCCTGTAGGTGCCAGTTTGAACTCTACAGTCAGATTGTTGATACTGACCTTGGCCTGCTCTTGGCTTCTCCCTTTCCCTTTGAGTTCACAACATGCCTTGTAGCTATGAAAGTTTTGGCTATCCTGAGTATTATTAAGAGGGGCTGACTAAAGAGTTGAGGACAACTATTAAGATAGAACATTCTCTTATTCCCTCAGCAATCATTCTCAAACTTTAGCAAGAATTGTGTGAAAGCCATATCATTACTCCACTCCACTCCCGGGGATTCTGATTCAATATTTCTGGGCAAGAAAGGCCAAAAAAAGTGGGACTACATCTAAGTAAAAAGCAAAGAAAACCACCAACAAAATAAAGTGGCAACCTAAGAATGGGAGTAAATATTTGCAAACCATATATCTGAAAAAGAACTAATATCCAAAATATATAAAGATCTCATACAACTCAATACCGAATAAAACCCCAATCTGATTTAAAATTGGCAGAAGATCTAAATAGACATTTTCCAAAGAAGATATTCAGATGGCCAACAGGTACCTGAAAAGAGGCTCAACATCACTGATGACCAGGGCAGTGCAAATCAAACCACAGTGAGACATCCCTAAACACCTGTCAGAACAGCCGTCATAAAAAGGACAAGAAATAACCAATGCTGCTGAGGATGTGGAGAGAGAGACCCTGTGCACTGTTGGTGGGAATGTAAGCCATCACTGAAAATCAGTGTGGCCACTCCTCAAAAAAAATGAAAATTAAAAAAAAGGTGCTCTATGATCCATCAACTCCACTTCTGGGTATTTATCTGAAAGAAATGAAGATACTATGGCAAAGAGAAAAGAGATAGCTGCTCTTCCCCAAGTGTTCATTGCAGAATTAGTCACAACACCCGCAGCATGGAAACAACCTAAGTGTGAATCAGTAGATGAATGGATAAAGAAAATGTGATACACACACACACACACACACACACACACACACACACACACACACACTGGCATGTTACTCAGCCATAATAAGGGAAACCCTGCCATTAGCAACAGTATGGAAGGACCTTGAGGGCACTAGGGAAATAAATCAGACAAGAGAAAGACAAATACCACATGAGCTCACTGTATGTGGAATCAAAAACAAATTGGTGGCTGCCAGAGGCAAGGAATGGGGGCAGGGGGGTGCGATGGGCGAATGTGAGTAAAGGAGCAGACTTCCAGGTATAAATACCTGAGGCCTGAGGTGTGGGGCATGGCATGGTGACCATAGATAATAATACTTTCTTATATATTTGAAAGTTGTGAAGAGAATAGATCTTAAAAGTCCTCATCACAAGAAATATGTAACTATGTGTGTTGGTAAGTGTTAACTCGAGTTATTATGACTGAAAGGTTCTGAGTGAGCCGAGGTCGCTCACCTATGACATGAGGCCATAATGTATCAAAAGAACTTTTATTTCAAGCACCTGGGTGCAGGTGGGCTGAGTCCGGCCCCTGAGCTCCCCTTGTGTCCTGGCAAGGCCCCCAGCCACGCTCCCGCTGGCTGAGCTTCTGCTGGACTCGCGACACTGATTTGGGCCCTAGCCTTCCTCCGGACAGGTCTGAGTCGTGCCTGTGACTGGATAGTGGACCTCGCCTCGCCTTGCCTCGCCTTGCCTCCTCCTGCATCAAGGCCGGGCATAGATTCACGGGTCAGTGGCTTCAGTCTATTTTGCTCCATCCGGACTGTGCTGTCATTTGGGTTTGGAGCCAGGCTCCGGGCTGATACTGTCTGGCCAGCCCCATGGAAACCCAGAGCTGTCGGGACATGTCCCCGGGGACCAAGTCCCCTTGCCCCCTCTCCTGCCTCCTCTCCTGCCGGGGACGCTGTCACGGAGGGAGGCTCCATCCATTTCTGGTGAATGTTAGGGGAGACTGGAAGTCTTTCTCCACCTTAACGTTTCACAGAGGACACCTTAAGCCCCCGCCCGTCGCTGTGGGGACTGTGTCCCCGTGGAGAATTCACAGTGGGCCATTCCCCGCACCACACCTGGGCTGACTACTTAAAAGCCTTCAGACTCTAGGGTTCTCACAGGACTAAAGCCCTAAGTGACTTATTTTCCATTACAATACTGCACAATGGGTCCCAATGGCCCAGAAACGGCACTTTCAGTTTCCAAATCCTAATTGACCTTGACAATTCTGCTGCAGGCAGGGCAAGTGGTCTGAGGCCCCTTGGTCCCCTATGTCCAGGCTTTTTTCACACTCAGGACACGTCCTTCTCTCTGTGACAGCTGCTCTCCCTCACAGATTTTCCTTCCTCACTCTAAGCCCCCCAGGATCTCAATCCCCCTCCTCCTTCACCACTTTTGATCTCCCAGTCCCCCAGCCTACAGCTCCCCCATCTCAGTAGCCTGAGAGCCCGCCACCCTACCCAATGGATCCCACCCCTACCACCTCGTCTCGCACCTGCTCCAGGGCAGTTTTCAGCTCTCTTCCTCCCCCCACTCTGAACCTTTCAATGACCATTTCACAATATGGAATCATTATGTTGTACACCTGAAACTAATATAATGTTACTAGTGCCCCGGTGCACGAAATTTGTGCACAGAGGGAGGGAGAGTTCCCTCAGCCCAGCCTGCACCATCTCGCAATCTGGGACCACTGGCTCCTAACTGCTCACCTGCCTGCCTGCCTGATTGCCCCTAACTGCCTCTGCCTGCCTGCCTGATCACCCCTAACGGTCCTCCCCTGCCAGCCTGATCTCATCCCCAGTAGCCCTCCCCTGCTGGCCTGATCTCACCCCAGCAGTTGTCATGCTGCTCCAGGGGCCAGGAGGCCTCATGGCTCCGCTGATCCCGGTGCTGGGAGGCCTCGTGGCTCCGCTTGACACAGGGGCAGTGAGGCCTCACTGCTCAGCTGATCCTGGTGCTGGGAGGCATATTACCCTTTTACAATATAGGATAGAGGCCTGGTGCACAGGTGGGGGCCGGCTGGTTTGCCCTGAAGGGTGTCCCAGATCAGGGTGGGGGTCCTGCTTGGGTGCCTGGCCAGCCTGGGTGAGGGGATGGTGGCTGTTTGCAGCTGGTCACACCCCCTTCAGGGTGGGGGTCCCCACTGGGGTGCCTGGCCAGTCTGGGTGAGGGCCTGAGGGCCGTTTTCAGGCTGGCGGGTGACTGAAGCTCCCAACCTCTCCTTTTTTCCTTTTTTTTTTTAAATTCTGGGATTTATTTACCTTCTATGGCTGTCACTGGAGCTGAGAGCTGGCTTTAGCTCAGACCTCGGCTGCTGAAAGCAGGTTTCTGGGCTTTGTTTACCTTCTGTATTTGAAACTTTGTTGCGACTCCAGCTCTGAGATCCCGGCTGACTGAAAGCAGGTTTCTGGGGTTTTGTTTGGCTTCTATATTAGTAACAATGTTTCTTAGAGTGCAAGCTCAGAGGCCAGCAGCGGCAGGCGGGGAACGTTGGCTTCCTCCATCACTGGAGCAAGCAAGTCTCATGTTCACTTCAGTTGCCTGGCTGCCAGCCGTCATCTTGGCTGGCAGTTAATTTGCATATCGCCCTGATTAGCCAATGGTAAGGGTAGCAAAATTACGGCTAATTACCATGTTTCTCTTTTATTAGATAGGATAGATTATATAGGATAGGATTGCTTAAATGGGGGGAGAGCCTTTTTCAACAGGAGGAGATGCTCTTGGCAGACAAAAATACATAATCCCTATATCTGAACTGATAGCCAGCCATATGCATTGTACTTGCCAAACTGGTTATTAAAAAATTGAACTTTCTTACACCTTACACCAAACAGCTGTTGCCCTTAAAACCCCTCCTCAGCCCCCACCTTAGGTTCTGCCTTTGCAGTTCACCCAGATTTGGTTCTGATTGGTCAATTTCTATGCCAGTCAGCATCAAAAGTTCCTCCTCCTAGGCAGCCATTGGCTCCTCATAGTTCACCCCGATTTGGTTCTGATTGGTCGGTTTCTGATCAGAGAGACAGAGCTGATCAGCAGCCCCTGTGGAGGCCCAGCACGGCTGCTGTCGAAGCCCAGAGAGAGAGAGAGGCAACGGCTGATCAACAGCTGCCACAGAGGCTGTGGATCAGACCCTGCCTCTCTCTCTGGACCTCTCTCTGGCCTGATCCGCAGCCCCCTCGGCAGTCAGTGCTGGGTCACCACGGCAACCCAGCACTGACTGCAGGACTGACCTCCGGTGTTTGGTCGAGCCTTCCGTTGGTCATTACAGACCCTGGGTTTTTATATATCAGGATATACTAATTACATCTCACTTTAAAAAATATTTCTGGACAGGGCTCAGGAATCTGGATTTTTAACACCTAACTCCAAGTGATTTTGATATAGGTGATTCTTGTACCATATGTTAAGAAATAGTGCTCTAGAATGAGAAAAAAATTAATGTTAAGATCCAATATTTGGTAAATAGTTACTATTAAAGTGCTTTTGGGAGATGCAGAATAGTATAAATCTACACTAATAAAAGAGAAACATGGTAATTAGCTTACGACCGCTACCCTTCCCATTGGCTAATCAGCATATCCTTATGCAAATTAACTGTCAGCCAAGATGGCAGCCGGCAGCCATGCGCTGAAGCGAACAGGGAGGCTTGCTTGCTCCAGTGACAGCGGACTCCAACGTTCCCCGCCT
>NW_005362713.1:680410-680733 GCF_000412655.1 Myotis brandtii | reverse complement strand
GCCTGCCCTCTGCCACCTGGGAGCAGGCCTAAGCCAGCAGGTCATTATCTCCTGAGGGGTCCCAGACTGCGAGAGGGCACAGGCCGGGCTGGGGGACCCCCCTCCCCCCCCGAGTGCACAAATTTTTGTGCACCGGGCCTCTAGTAGTATATAACAGTGGTTATGAGGAATGTAGGGTCAGGCAGTTCCAACTCCAGTCTCCGTGATAAGTGATGGTGATGATGGCGATGGCAGTAATGGGGTGATGGTGATGGTGGTGATGGTGATGGTGGTTATGGTGATGGTGATGGTGGTGATGGTGGTGATGATGGTGATGGTGATGG
>NW_005362713.1:667811-680117 GCF_000412655.1 Myotis brandtii | reverse complement strand
TGATGGTGATGGTGATGGTGATGGTGATGGTGATGGTGATGGTGATGGTGATGGTGATGGTGATGGTGATGGTGATGGTGATGGTGATGGTGATGGTGATGGTGATGGTGATGGTGATGGTGATGGTGATGGTGATGGTGATGGTGATGGTGATGGTGATGGTGATGGTGATGGTGATGGTGATGGGGTGATGGTGATGGCGGTGATGGTGATGGGGTGATGGAGATCGTGATGATGATGGTGATGGTGATGGTGGTGGTGGTGATGGTGGTGGTGATGATGGTGATGATGGTGTTGATGATGGTGATGATGGTGGTGATGGTGATCGTGGTGATGGTGGTGGTGGTGGTAGTGGCAGTGATGGTGATGATGGCAATGGTGGTGATAGGTGATGGTGATGGCAGTGATGGTGATGATGGCGATGGCAGTAATGGGGTGATGGTAATGGGGTGATGATGGTGATGGTGATGGTGATGGGGTGATGGTGATGGCGGTGATGGTGATGGGGTGATGGTGATGGCGGTGATGGTGATGGGGTGATGGTGATGGCGGTGATGGTGATGGTGGTGATGGTGATGGTGGTAGTGATGGTGATGGTGGTGATCATTGATGATGCTGACAATATAAATGGAGCATTTGGAAATCTACATT
The DNA here is from genome assembly GCF_000412655.1 of Myotis brandtii. Taxonomy (NCBI): domain Eukaryota; kingdom Metazoa; phylum Chordata; class Mammalia; order Chiroptera; family Vespertilionidae; genus Myotis; species Myotis brandtii. Next base: position 679,466 of record NW_005362713.1, on the reverse strand, counting down.
TGGTTTCAAACAAGTATTATTCTTTCTAAATGCTTTGCATTTTTCCCCAATATCTAGTCTAGGAGAGAAAAAGAAGCTTAAATAAAGGAAACAAGAAAAAAATCAAGAAAAAAAGACGGGAATTAAGTCTGGAGCCCAAATGACCCCAAATGTTACAGAAAAAGACAAATTAATAAGAGCTGGATAGTCATGACAAGAGTCACCTGTTGCTTTGTCTGCCAAGCACGTAGCCCCTTTTCTTTTGGTATCAGAGCCTGGAGTTTTCTTTGAAAATCCTCCTTTCCCTCACTCTTATTCTGCATGGTTTGGTGGGGCAAGCTCACTCCCAGGTCAAGGATGAGATAGGTCAGAGGCTACTGCTTGCTTCAGAAGGTGGCTTGGGGGAGGAGGTGGTCATAAATAAGGGCCTTTGGCTTCTTGCTCCTGGTAATCAGTGTAGCCATGTGTGAACAGAGATGAAGAAATTAGTTTGGGTCCTGGTCGGGTGGCTCAGTCGGTTGGAGCCTTTTCCCATGCACCAAAAGGTTGTGGGTTCGATTCCCTGTCAGGGCACATACCTAGGTTTGTGGATTCAATCCTCGGTCAGGGGCATACAGGAGGTAACTGATAAATGTTTCTCTCCCCTCTCTCTCTCTCTCTCTCTCTCTCTCTCTCTCTCTCTCTTCCTTCATCTCTCTAAACATATCTTCAGATGAGGATTAAAAAAAAAAGACACCACCATCACCATCACTGTAGTAACTGCCTCAGCACTTTGTGTGTAGCAGTGCTCAGAGCCATCAGCCCCTCCTCCCTCCCCTGCCCACCTCCACACCAGCACACACACTGCCACAGAAAATGCCGTAAAGGGACGAACTAACACTCCAGAATGACTGAGAAACAAATTACCCTATGTCCACCCTCAATCCTATTCTTTTTCTATTAAATTTGTTTTGTATTTACATGTAGTTCGTGCATAATCTTATGTTGGTTTTATTCGTTTTAGGTGTATAATATAGTGATTCCACATTTTATACCTTACAATGTGATCACCCCACTAATTCTAGTGACCATCTGTCACAACATGATTGACTATAGTCCCCTTCGCCTTTTTCACGCATACCCTCCCCTCTGGCAACCATCCCTTTGGTCTCTGTTTCAATAAGACTGTTTTTGTTGTATTTTGTTTGCTTTGTTTTGTTTTTAGATTCATTATATAAGTGAAACCATATGGTATTGTCTTTCTCTGCCTTATTTCACTTAGCATAATACCCTCTAGATCCAGCTACATTATCATAAATGGCAAGATTTCATTATTTTTATTACTTCCTAATATCCCATTGTATATATACCACATCTTTATCCATTCATTTATTGGGAGACAGCTATGCTGCTTCCATATCTTGGCTATTGTAAATAATGCTGCAATGAGCATAGGGTGCATACACATATGTAAGAAACTCATACAACTCAACAAAAATAATCCAATCAAAAATGAGGAGAGGACATGAAAAGACTTTTCTCCAAAGAAGACATATAGATGCCAGCAGACATGTGAAAAGTTGCTCAACATCACTAATCATCAGCACGAACACAATCAAAGCCACACTGAGATACCACCTCACCCCAGTCACAATAGCTATCATCCAAAACCAACAAATAACGTGCTGGCGAGGATCTGAAGAGAGGGAGCTCTAGTCCCCCTCCCCCCCCAAGGGACTGTAAGCTGGTGCAGTCCCCATACAGCACATGTGGCGATTCCTCAATAAAAAACCAGACCTGCTCTTCACAGTTCATGCTACAGCTTTCCTCCTCACTCCCGTGCACTTGGGTCCAACAGAGCAGAGCGACTCCCGCCCCCGGGGCTCCTGCTCAGGGCTGTGGAGGCAGGAGCACCACACATGCACACGACCCCCAGCGCAGCTTTGGCGGTGAGCCCCAAACTCAGGGCCCAGACCTTGCAGGAGCAGTGGGAGCTGCCTCCCAGAAGGAGCCAACTCGAGGTGCCTGCCCAGACGGAGCCAATACTCCCAGGGTAGGGGCTGTCAGTGGGGCCTGGAGCTCACTTCTAGGCCAAGGTGGGCAGTGCCCTCAGCCTCCAGCAGCTGCCACGGGACCCCTGTTCTGCACAGGTCACTTTCCCCTACACTTGACTGCTATGAGCAGCCCCACCCGCCTGCTGAGGGCACGGCTGGCTCCTCCGACTGTGCCTGCTCAATCCTTCTCCTGCACATCACCAACCAGGGGACTGTGACTGCTTCACTTTAGCTGAGGGGCATTATGGGAACATCAGGTGTGCAAATGCACTTTCACAAATTCTACAAATCGCCTACCAGTCAAGCTATTGATATGCCTGCTTTGAGGGTCATTAGCTCCCCCACCAATTAAGATAATGACACAAAATTTGAGGCATGCCTTCCCCGGCAGAGAGAGGGAAGGTATATAAAGTAACGGGAGCTGAACTATTTGTTAATTGCTTTTTTAGGCCAGACATTATGCCAGAGGCTTTATACTAATTACTTCATATAATCCTCACAAAGATGCCTATAAAATGGAATTAATTGTTTCCATTTTCAGATGAGAAACCGTGGCTGAAAGGTCTAATGTTGCCTGCTCAAAAGCACATAGATAATAAAAGAAGTATTCAACCTTCAAATCCATAGCTCTGTGATTTCCAGGTACCTACAGCAAGAGGTCTCTTCCCCAAGTGTGTGCACAGACATATACATATTTGCACACAGGGGCACATACAAGGCCTCACCTAGGTATTTACACAGAGGCAGCACCAAACAAAAGTGCTGGAGCTCTGTGTGCACAGTCCAGTCAGGTAGCGTGCGTTTGTCTGCACTGACCAATGGGAGCCTGGAAGGCTCAGCACTTCCTCTCTTGAAGTTCCTATCAGTAAAGGGTGCACCTAGTTTACCCGACACCAGAAACCACGTGGAAAGCGGGCAGAGCAGACCTCAACAGCCTTTCCTGGCTCCTGGCTGCGCGGCTGACAGCTGGCTCAGGGACCCCAAGGAGCCCTGAATAGCTGCTGCTTGAAGGCCAAGGTTAAACCAGAGACTTCTCCAGGGCTCCGGGTTTTCATTGACCAACATCCTCCTGAGGGGACGGCCTCGGAGTGTGGATGCTGAGCTGAGAGAGGGTGCGTGTGGAGAGAGCAGCGCTTGGCCTCCAAGCACATTAGCCCAGCAGAGTGGGAGCTCAGTGGGTGTTTGTTGACTGACTGACCCACTGGCTGACCCACAGGGCGACAGCTCCAGCAGCACATCCACGTCTGTGTGTGAACACGATTTATATTCTGCTGCTTCTCAGAAGAAAACATGGCAACTGATTTAGCCATAAACCTATCACCTTCCCGAATGCTGGGAAGAGGCCTGGCAGCAGCCTCATTAGCTCTCCAACTTCCACATATCAGGGCTCCTTGAGCGGGACCCACCTGGCGAACTGAACCCACAGTCACTATCCCAGAAGCTGACTGTCCCCTGAGCGCCTTCCCAAGGCAGGCTGGGCCTGCTCCCTCCCGCTGCCGGCCCCCATCCTCAGGCAGCTGGCACCTGTCTGTCACATCATGGCCAGCTCTTCCCATGGGGCCACCTTGCCATCTCTTAGACACCACGGCTTTGGCCTCCAGCTTATTGCTGACCCTGCACTTTGATATCATTTGTAGCATCTGTTCAGAAACCCCTAGTTTAGCCCTGACCTGCAGAACCCCCCTGAAAAAGGCTCGCCCCCTGTCCCCACCCAGAATCTCAGTCTTCTGGGCATGTTACCCCCTCCCCCTTACACACACACACATACACAGGCACCAAGAAAGTGGAAGCAAGAGTCTTCCAAATAACCCAGTTGCCAAGGGGAGCACACTCTTCCATACCTGGGCAGCTGCCGTCTACTGTAACACCTCTAATTTAAATGTCAGTACAATTTGCCCTTATAAAAACACCCCCCCTCCTCCACAGGGAATGCACCTGTAACCATGGTAACAAAATCCAGGTGCAGCAGCACAACCATCGTTTCCATGAGAATGGAGGGCACAGAGGGCAGAGGCAGGAGAGGTGCTGAGATGTTCACGTGCAGCCTGGGCTCTGTCCAGGCTCTGCCTCGGTCCCCCATCACCTGCTTGGGGAGGCAGGGCACCCTCATACCTGTTCCACAAGGTGAAGTGGTCCTTTCCCAGCAGTGATGCTATTCCACCTATTCTTCCACCTGATGTCAAAATGTCTGCTTCATCCAGTTAGTTTAGCTGAAAGAAATGGTCAATTTCAAGAACAAATCTGTTAGAACCATTGGTTGGCTTGCCTAAAACCAGGATATCTCTCTCTTGGCAATAGATTCCTGTGTGTTTGCACCTGCTTTTCCAACTGAGTGAGATGCCACATGTTCTCTCTCTCCCTCAGACACACACACACACACACACACACACACACGGGCAGAAGGAAAGGGGAAGAAGGAAACAATGCCACAAACTCCCTTTCTTTGATCACTAAATGCTGCACTAGGGCTTTAAAAATAACTTATTTAATATTTGTGTTATCTGTACTCGCACATGCATGTGCCAATACACGCATCTATGTGTAGGTGCACACCTCTGCATTGCTGTGCATACATGTTTTTGTGATAAAGGTTTAACAACTTGCCTAAACTACAGTCGCTGTCAGAGCTAGGCCTGCTCAAGGTTCGTGGCTTCAAAGCTTTCTTTTCATTACAACATGTTGCCTCCCAAGTAAAATGTCAAGGACTGCCCAGAGGCAAGCCACACATAAATAAATAAATTCCAATGAGCTGTGGCTGGTGTAGGAGATACACCCCCACCTGGAAGGACAGACAGGGGGCTGCCTCTATCGCGTCTTACCTTGGGCCGGCAGCATGGTCAGCCTGGCCTGGCCCCTCACCAGGCTGTTTGCCAAACATCGGTGCCGTCTTTCTGGAGGCACTCAGGGGATTGACAGCTGTCGGAAGTCCTGGGTGCCTCAAAGAGGTTGGAACACCACCTGAGGACAAAGCAAAGAAGAGAAACCAGAAATAAGGTGTCAGAGAGATTCTGCCCAGTGTGGGGACACTCTCAGAGACAAGTCTTTGCCTTAAATTTGTTGGATCTCCTGACCTCCACTTTGGCACCTACTCTCTTTATCTTGGACCCTGTGTTACCCACTTATTCTCAGGTTTTGACTTTCATCTTCACCTGTGCTACACTGACCACTCTCGCCTTAACCCATTCAGTTTTTTACCCTATTATTGGCCTACAATTAAAATTATACTCTGCAGATGTTGAGACCTAATCACTTCGTGTTTGACCACAAACATTTAGATCAACTCAGTCATGCCCAGGGCTCAGCCCCACCACCGCTGGGCCCACTCCCCACTTTCCACAATAAATAGAAAAACGAGACAGAAAATCAACAGGGAAATACAAGACGTGAACAACACTAAATACCAACTAGACCTAACTTATCTGTAGAGCTTCCATCCAACAGCATAGTACACAGGCTCAAGGACAGAGTCCGTGTTGGATGACAAAATAGGTCTGAAGTTTAAAAGTACTGAAATCATGGCGGGACCTGGGGAGTGTTATGCTGAGCGAAATAAGCCAGTCAGAGAAAGATCAGCATCACACGATCTCACTCTCAGGGAGGCAGGGGATCCTCACCGGTTCCGCAAGGTGAAGCGGTTCTGTTTTTGAATGTGAAGCCCTGAGGAGGGCAGGAGTGGGTGGGGTGGAGTCCCGATGGGGAGAAAAGGGGACATCGATAATATTTTCTACAATAAAGATACATTTTAAAAATAATAATAATAAAGTATTGTGGAAAGCAATAAATAAAAGTGTTAAAATCATACAAACCATGTTCTCCAAACCAAAAGAATAAAATTAGAAATCAATATAGACAGGAATTTGGGAAATTCACAAATATATAGAAATTTTATTAAATACTTCTAAATAACCAATGGATCAAAGGAGAAATCAAAAGAGAAATTAGAAAATAGTTAGACATAAACATAAATGAAAATGAAAACACAATATACCAAAACTAATGGGATGCAGCCAAAGCAGTGCTCAGAGGAAATTTTATACCTATAAGTGTTTATATTTAAATGCAAGGAAAATATAAAATCAGTACATTAAACTTCTATCTTTAAGAAAATAGAGGAAGAGAAAAACCTTTTAAAAGTTTAATAAATCTAAAGTAAGTGGAATGAAAGAAAAAGTAAAATTAGAGAAATAAATTAAACAGAATAGAAAAACATTACAGAAAGACAATGAAACCAAAAGTTAGTTTCTTGAAATGATCAACAAAATTGACAAACTTTTAGCTAGAATGAACAACAAAAATGACATTTGAATTGCTAAAGTAAAAAATGAAAGAGGGGCTATTACTATCAACTCCACAGAAATTATAAGGATTAACAGGGAACTCTGTAAAAAATTATGCAACCTAGATAAAAGGAAAAATCCCTAGAAAGACACAAATTACTGAAATTAATTCAAAACAAAAGAGAAAATTTGAATATACATATAACTAATAAAAAGATTGAATTAGTAATCAAATTTCCCATGATGAAAAGCCGAGGACCAGATGGCTTCATTGATAATTTTTTCAAACGTTAAAAGGATAATTAAAATCAGTCTTTCACAAACTCTTTGAAAAAAATAGATGAGGAGGAAAAATATTCCATAGACCATTATTACCCTAATGCCAAAACCAGATAAATAAATACATCACAAATGAAGAAAACTACAGCTAAATACCCCTTATGATTATAGATGCAAAAATCCTCAACAATGCATTACCAAGATCACGTACTATGAGCAACGGGGATTCATGCCAGGAATGCAAGATTGGTTAACATACAAAAATGAACCAATGTAATAAAATCATATGAATACATTAATAGAATAAAGACAAAAAAAAACACAGATTATCTCTATAGACACCAAAACAGCATTTGAGGAAACTTAATACCCTTTCATGATGAAAAACACTCAACAAACTATGACTAGAATGACACTCTTCAACATGATAAAGGGCATCTATAAAAACTCACAGCCAACATTGCACATAAAGGTAAAAGACTGAAAGCTTTGCTCCAAAAAGTCAAGATCAAGACAAGTAACTTTGTTCTTATCACTTCCACTCACCACTGTATTGGAGGTTTTAGGCAGGGTAATTAATCAAAAGAAAAAACTAAGTTTTCCAGTTTGGGAAAAATAAAGTAAAATTATCTGTTTCCAGATGGCATAATCTTGCATACAGAAATTCCTAAGGAATTCACACACACACACACACACACACACACACACACACACACACTTAAAACTAATAAATGAGCTCAGAAAGGTTGCAGGTAAAAGATCAGAGTACAAAAATCAATGTATTTCTTCTTCTTTTTTTAATTGTAATATATTTTATTTAACCCAATATGTTCAAAGTAGTAACACTTCAACATGTAAGTAATAGGAAAGTTTCAAATAGAGCATTTCACATTCTGTCCTCATACTAAGTCTGACGCCCAGTGCCCCGTGTGCTCTTTGTGGCACCTCTCCCAGGCACACCGGCTCCCCGTGGGACAGCAGCTCCATAGAGTGTAAGCGCTATGCTCCTTCCAGCATTCCCAGCCAAGGCACTGTGTGAGTTTCAGTCTCTTCCCTCTCTCTTTTTCAAAATGTATCTTTATTGTTGCAAGTATTACAGATGTCCCTCCCCCTGCTCCACTCTGCTGCTGCCCCCTCACCAGGACTTCACCACAGGATTGTCTGTGACCATGGGTTATGCAAATATGCATGTAAGTGCTTTGGTTAACCTCTCCCTCTCCCCTTTCTCTCTGAGAATCGTCAGTCTGTTGCTTGCTTCCATGTCTCTGGATCTATTTTGCCAGTTTATTTTGTTCATTCGATTCTACATGTGAGTGAGACCATGTGGTACTTGTCTTTCTCTGACTGACTTATTTCACTTAACATGATACTTTCCAGGTCCCTCCATGCTGTCTCAAAGGGTAAGAGATGCTTCTTTACTGCTGCATCGTATTCCATGGTGTAAATGTACCACAGCTTTTTATCCACTCATACTGGTGGGCACTCAGGCTGTGTCCAGATCTTAGCTATTGTACATTGTGCTGCTATGAATATAGGGGTGCATACATTCTTTCTGATTGGTGTTTCAGGCTTCTTAGGATATATTCCTAGAAGTGAGATCACTGGGTCAAATGGCAGTTCCATATTTAATTTTTTGAGGAAACTCCATACTGTTTTTCCACAGTGGCTGCATCAGTCTGCATTCCCACCAGTAGTGCACTAGGGTTCCCTTTTCTCCACATCCTCACCAGCACTTGTTGTTTATTTATTTATTGACTAGAGGCACGGTGCATAAAATTCGTGCACTGGGGAGGGGTGTCCCTCAGCCCAGCCTGCACCCTCTCACAATCTGGGACTGCTGGCTCCCAACCACTCGCCTGCCTGACTTCCTCATTGCCCCTAAACGCTTCTGCCTGCCAGCTTGATCTCCCCTAACCACTCCCCTGCCAGCCTCATTGATGCCTAACTGCTCCCCTGCTGGCCCGATCACCCCTAACTGCCCTCCCCTGCAGACCTGGTCCTCCCCAACTGCCCTCTTTCCCCTGCAGGCCCAGTCGCCCCTAACTGCCCTCCCCTACAGACCTGGTCCTCCCCAACTGCCCTCCCTCCCCTGCTGGCCTGGTCATCCCTAACTGCCTTCCCCTGCCAGCTGGTAGCCCCCAACTGCCCATTCCTGCCAGCCTGGTCACCCCCAACTGCCCTCCCTCTGTCCTTGCACTGGCCCAGCCAGCTGGCTCAGCCCCTCCCCCATCACAAACTGCTCAGCTCAGGCTCTGGCCCAGCCCATCCTGCAGGGAGGAGCATGCACAGTTTCTTGCAGACCCAGAAGCAGCTGTGGAGTAGGGAGCTGGCAGGTTCTTCCTGAGGAGGGTGTTTGTGCTTTAAAGCTGATGTTCTCCATCCACCTCCCAGCAGTGAAGGCTCAGGGCGCTGCAGGCGCTGAAGTCCTTGTTGAAGTCCCTGCTCCAGAACCTCTCACAGCGGTGAGTAGAGGCGCCATGTTCCTTTTGGAAGAAACTGAGGATCGATCAGAGCCTGCGGGCTGGGGGGAGGGACCAAGAGCTCTGCCTTCTGCCTGCCTGCCAGTCCCCAGTCCTGCCCTGGCTGCCACCCAGCCTGGTTCCCCATGGTTCCCCATTGGCCATCCAGTAATTGGAGCCAGCAGGCTGTGGTGAAGGACCAAGAGGTGGTCAATGCACCTCATAGCAACTGGTCAATCAGTCATTCCAGTCGTTACACCATTATGGTCACTGGCCTTTTATTATATAGGATATAGATATGTAGAATCTAATAAATAAAATAATAGAAATACACACACACACACACACACACACACACACACACACACTCATAGATCCAGAGAAAAAGTTGATGGTTGCCAAAATGGAGGGAGATTAGGGGGCTGGGTGAAAAAATGGAAGGAATTAAGAAGTACAAATTGACAGTTATAAGCACAGTCCCTGGGATGTAAAGTACAGGAGATGGAATATAGTAAATTTATTATAATAACTATATATGTGTTAGATGAATACTGGAATTATCATGGGAAATCACTTCATAATTCTAATTACTATGTGGTACACCTGAAACTAATATAATATTATGCCATGTAATTGAATTTTTTTAAAAATTTTTTTATTGTCTAAAGTTTTACATATGTCTCCTTTTTCCACAAGTGACCCTCCCCCCAGCCATTCCCCCCCCAGGCAAGCCCCCACCACCCCAGTGTCTGTGTCCACTGGTTATGCTAATATGCATGCATACAAGTCCTTTGGTTGCTCTCTAACCTCCAGCCCCCTCCCCCTACCATTTGTCTCTAGATCTATTCTTGTTCATCAAATTATGTTGATCATTATATCCCACATATGAGTGAGATCATGTGACATTTATCTTTCTCTGACTGGCTTATTTCACTTAGCATAATGCTCTCCAGTTCTATCCATGCTGTTGCAAATGGTAAAAGTTCCTTTTTTATAGTGGCATAGTATTCCATTGTGTAGATGTACCACAGTTTTCTAATCCACTCATCTGCTGATGGGCACTTAAGCTGTTTCCAAATCTTAGCTATTGTAAATTGTGCTGCTATGAACATAGGGGTGTGTATATCCTTTCTGATTGGTGTTTCTGGTTTCTTGGAATATAGTCCTAGAAGTGGGATTACTGGGTCAAATGGGAGTTCCATATTTAACTTTTTGAGGAAACTCCATACTGTCTTCCACAGTGGCTGCACCAGTCTTCATTCCCACAAGGAGTGAAGGAGGGTTCCTTTTTCTCCACATCCTTGCCAGCACTTGTTGTTTGTTGATTTGTTGATGATAGCCATTATGACAGGTGTGAGGCGGTACCTCATTGTTGCTTTGATTTGCATCTCTTGGATGATTAGTACTTTGAGCATGTTTTCATATGTTTCTGGGCCTTCTGTATGTCCTCTTTCAAAAAGTGTCTATTTAGATCCTTTGCCCATGTTTTTTATTGGATCATTTATCTTCCTTTTATTAAGTTGTATGAGTTCTCTGTAAATTTTGGAGATTAAACCCTTATCGGAAATATCATTAGCAAATATGTTCTTCCATGCAGTGGGCTTTCTTGTTGTTTTGTTGATGGTTTCTTTTGCTGTGCAGAAGCTTTTTATTTTGATGGAGTCCACTTGTTTATTTTCTCCTTAGTCTCCATTCACTAGGAGCTGTGTCATTAACAATATGTCTGCTATTTTGCTGCCTATGGAGTCTTGTAGGATTTTTATGGTTTCCTGTCTTACATTCAAGTCCTTTAGCCATTTTGAGTTTGTTTTGTGTATGGTGTAATTTGGTAATCTAGTTTCATTTTTTTGCATGTATCTGACCAAATTTCCCAGCACCATTTATTGAAGAGACTATCCTGATTCCATTGTATGCTCTTGCCTCCTTTGTCAAATATTGATTGAGCATAATGGCCTGGGTCAATTTCTGGGTTCTCTGTTCTGTTCCATTGGTCTATATGTCTGTTCTTGTGTTGTACCAGGCAGTTTTGAGAACCATGGCTTGGTAATATAGTATGATGTCTGGTATTGAGATCCCTCTTTGTACTTCTTTCTCAGGACAGCTGTGGCTATTCGGGGACTTTTTCTATTCCAGATGAATTTTTGAAGAGTTTGTTCTAGATCTTTGAAGTATGCCATTGGTATTTTAATGGGTATTGTATTGAATCTGTAGATTGCTTTGGGTAATATGGACATTTTAATGATGTTGATTCTACCAATCCATGAACATGGTATGTTTTTCCATTTGTTTATGTCTTCCTCTATCTCTTTTTCTAATGTCCTATAGTTTTCCATGTACATATGTTTTACGTTCATTCCTAGGTATCTTATTTATTTTCTTGGTGCAATGGTAAATGGGATTGGTTTTTTTGTTGTTTCTTTCTCTTTCTGTGGGTTCATTATTGGTGTATAAAAAGGCCATAGATTTTTGGGTGTTAATTTTGTATCCTGCTACATTGCTAAATTTATATTAGGTCTAGTAGTTTTTTGATGGAGTCTTAGGGGTTTTCTATGTATAGTATCATGTCATCTGCGAATAAGGAGAGTTTTACTTCTTCTTTTTCAATTTGGATGCCTTTTATTTCTTCTT
>NW_005362713.1:659332-667623 GCF_000412655.1 Myotis brandtii | reverse complement strand
GCTGAGAGTTTTTATCAAGAAAGGGTGTTGGATTTTGTCAAATGCTTTTTCTTCATCGATTGATATGATTATGTGATTTTTGTCTCTCAGTTTGTTTATGTGATGTATCACATTTATTGATTTGCGGATATTGTACCGTCGTTGCATCCCTAAAATAAATACCACTTGGTTATGGTGTATGATCTTTCTAATGTAATGCTGAATCCAATTTGTTAGAATTTTGTTGAGGATTTTAGCAACTATGTTCATCAAGGATATTGGCTTGTAGCTCTCATTTTTCTGTGTTGTCTTTATCTGATTTTGGGATTAGGGTAATGCTGACTTCATAGAATGAGCTTGGAAGTGTGCCTTCCTCTTGAATTTTTTGGAATAGTCTGAGTAGGATAGTTCTTCTTTGAATGGTTGGTAGAACTCCCCTGTAAAGCCATCTGGACCAGGGTTTTTGTTTGCTGGAAGATTTTTGATCACTGCTTCAATTACTTTGGTAGTTATCGGCCTATTCATGTTTTGTTATTCTTCCTGATTAATTTTGGGAGCTTAAATTTTTCTAAGAATATGTCTATTTCATCTAGGTTGTCCATTTTGTTGGAATAAAATTGTTCATAGTATTTTTTCATATTCTGTGCACATATAAGCATATACCAGTATAGCAATATGCATTCATTTAATTAGTTTACACAAATGAAAACATATTCTGAACACTTTACTGCAGTGGTTCCCAAACTTATTTGGCCTACCGCCCCCTTTCCAGAAAAAATATTACTCAGCCCCTGGAAATTAATTTTTTTAAAATTTTAATAGCAGTTACTCATCGCCCCCAAATGCACCTGTGGCCATCACCACCCCCCTGGATCGCTGCAGCGCCCACAGAGGGGCAGTAGTGCCCACGTTTGGAATCACTGATTTAGGTCCTCTCTCTTTGCTTCTTGGTAAGCCTGGCTAGAGGTTCATCAATCTTGTTTATCCTTTCAAAGAACCAGCTCTTTCTTTTGTTAATCTTTTGTATTGTTTTTTGGTCTCTATGTCATTTATTTCTGCTCTGATCTTTATTATTTCCTTCCTTCTGCTTATGCTGGGCTTTTCTTGTTGCTCTCTTTCTAACTCTTTGAGTTGTAGGATTAAGTAATTTATTACCATTTTTTCTTGTTTTTTGAGGTAGACCTGTAGAACTATGAACTTCCCTCTCAAGACTGCTTTCAATGTGTCCCATAGATTTTGGATTGCTGTGTTTTCATTGTCATTTGTTGCCATGATGCTTTTTATTTCTTCTTTGATCTCTCTGGTAACCCAGTCATTGTTTAATAGCATGCAATTTAGTCTCCAGGTGTTAGATCTTTTTATTGTTTTTATTGTAGTTGATTTCTAATTTTATGCCATTGTGGTCTGAGAAAGATGCTTGATATGATTTCTATCTTCTTTAATTTGAAGAGACTTTGCCTGTGTCCCAATATGTGGTTTATCTTTGAAAATGACCCATGTGCATTTGAGAAGAATGTATATTCTGTGGCTTTAGGGTGAAATGTTCTGAAGAGGTCAATTAATTCCATCTGATGTAGTGACTCAAATAGGATTGATGTTTCTTTGCTGATTTTTTGTTCAGAGGATTTGTCCAGTGGTGTTAGTAGGGTATAAAGAACCCTACTATGACTGTATTGCTGTCAATATCTCCCTTGATATTCTCCAGAGGTTTTTTTATGTATTTGGGTGCTCCTATATTGGGTGCATATATGTTTATCAGAGTTATATATTCTTATTGAATTGCTCCCTTTAGTATTATGAAGTGGCCTTCCTTATCTCTTGTTATGTCCTTTACTTTGAGATCTAATTTGTCAGATATAAGTATTGCTACCCCAGCTTTTCCCTTTTCATTTCCATTCTCCTGAAAAACCTTTTCCATCCCTTCACCATCAGTCTGTGTGAGTCCTTTGTTCTGAGGTGGGTTTCCTGTAGATAGCAGATATGTGGGTCATGTTTTTTTATCCACTCAGCTCCCCTATGTCTTTTGATTGGGGCATTTAATCCATTCACATGGAAAGTTATTATTGATAGGTACTTGTTTGTCACCATTTTTATTCTTTATGCCTGTGTTCCTTCTTCCCTTCCTATTTCTTCTTTTTACAGCAGACCTTTTAGCATTTCTTGCATTGCTGGTTTGGTGGTAATAAACTCCCTTAGTCCTTTTTTGTCTGTGAAGATACTGATTTCACTCTCAATTTTGATTGATAGCCTTGCTGGGTACAGTATTCTTGGATTCAGACCCTTGCTTGGCATAACTTTGTATATTCCATTCTATTCCCTTTTGGCCTGATGTGTTCCTGTTGAGAAATCAGTCTATAATCTGATGAGAGATCCCTTGTAGGTAACTTTCGTCCCTCTCTGGCAGCCTGTAAGATTCTTACTTTGTCGTTGGTGTTTGCCAATTTAATTATAATGTGTCTTAGTGTCGGTCTTTTGGGGTTCATCTTGTTTGGACTCTGGGAGCTTCTTGGACTTGTGTGAGTTTTTTCTTCCCGATATCAGGGGTGTTTTCTGTCATAATTTCTTCAAACAAGTTTTCTATTTCTTGCTCAGATTCCTCTCCTTCTGGCACTCCTATTAAGCAGATGTTGTTTCATTTCATGTTGTCCCAAATTTCCCGTAGGCTGTCCTCCTGTTTTTTAAGTGTGTTTTTTTTCTAGATGCTGCTCTGCTTGGGTATTTTTTCCTACCTTGTCTTCTAGCTCACTGATGCGGTCCTCCACTTCTAGTCTACTGTTGATGCTTTTTATTGAGGTTCTTTATTGCAGTGATGTCATTTTTCATTTCTTCTTGGTTCTTCATTTCCTCTTTGTTCTTACACATATTGTTGAATTTGTCTTCCAACCTTTTCAGCATCCTTATGACCATTGCTCTGAAATCTTTCTCTGACATATTGCTTGCCTCCATTTCATTTAATTCCTTTTCTGGTGATTCCTCTTATTTTTGTATTTGTGCTGTTTCTTTGTCTTCCCATGATCGCTCCTCTCAGGGTGTCTGGTTATCTAGCTCTCTCTCTCCTTTGTTGACTTAAAGGCACAAAATACAACACAAAGAGATGCAACACACAAGGCACCAAACACAAAATGTATTCATGATATTAATAACCCCAAATAAAGGTGACCACCAGAGAACTAAGGGATAGAAAAGAGTGCAAAAATGATACTGAGTAAAGGAAAAAATGTAAGAGAGAAAAGAAAGGGAAGAAAAAAGAAGAGATAAAAAGTGGGTGTCTATGGGGAGAAAACTCCAATAAACAACAACTACAGGGTTTCCTGTAGACAGAAGTTATATGGGTCATCTTTTCTTATCTACTCAGCTACCCAAGTCTTTTGATTGGGGCATTTAATCCATTCACATGGAAAGTTATTATTGATAGGTACTTGTTTGTCACCATTTTTATTCTTTATGCCTGTGTTCCTTCTTCCCTTCCTATTTCTTCTTTTTACAGCAGACCCTTTAGCATTTATTGCATTACTGGTTTGGTGGTAATAAACTCCCTTAGTCCTTTTTTGTCTGTGAAGATACTGATTTCACCCACATTCAAAAAATGCAAATATCAAGCCCCCAGAGATGAATGCAAACAACAAACAACAACTAATCCTTAAAAAAATGAAATAACAAACACCCAAACAACAAATACCCAGATGAATCTGAGGAGGCAGAGCTTAGTTCAAGAAGGTAAGGTCAAGGAATTGAAAGAATGGAGAAATAGTCACAATTCAGTATAGAGGAGGTAGAAAGAGAATGAGTGTATAAGAAGAAAAGTAAAAATAATAATATAAAAAAGAGAAAATATGTATATATTAAAAGTATATATATGAAAATTTATATATATAAAAATATGTCCCCTTTCTTTAATCTATCTATCTATGCATTTGTCTACTCTTGGAAAAGGAGAATAGAGAGTAGAGAGGCCTGAGTTGGTGATTGGAATTAATTAGGCTATTAGTAGAAGAGGAGAACAAGCAAAGAGAGGAAAAACAGACTAAAAAAATCAAATTAACAAACAATCAAACAAACAACAACAACAAGACTGAAAGAAAGAAAAAGAAAAAAAGGAAGAAATAATTTGGATAATGAAGAAAGAGAAGAGAGAAGTGTGCATGGACTTCGAGCAGGGGAAAGGAAAATAGATATATGAGTAAGATCAATTTTTAACAGGGAGAAAAAAGTAAAATCAAATGAGAAAAAAATTAGTTTCTTAAATAAAAAAATTAAAAAAAGTGAAGTACTGAAGGTCGTTTAGAGAAAAACTAAAGCAGGAACAGGGTAAGAAAAACATGACAAAAAAAGGGATACGTGAGGAAGAGTGTGTTGGCATAAAGGAAATATTGAGATAGAATAAAATAATGCTAAAAGAAAAAGAAAAATAGAATGTAGAACACTAACCCCAAAATAAAATAAAATAAAATAAAGAAAAAATAAAATAAAACTTTTAAAAAAGGTAAAATAATGGTACTAATAGAAATAATTTAAAATAAAAATATAATAATAAAAAAGGTAAAATCAAGTGAGAAAAAAATTTAATTTCTTAAGAAAATATAAAAAATAAAAATGTGAAGTAGTGAAGGTAGTTCACTTCCTCTACTGTTCTGCTTGGCATATCTGTTTCCTGTCAGGTAGTCAGCACAGTATTGGAGTTCCCTACAATCCACCACTCCTCTGTGTCATAAGCCACAGCCCTGTTTTCAAGCAGGCAGGATCTCTCTGTTCACTTCGTTTCTCAGTTGTATTTACACAAGAGTCAATTTCTGACACAACCCCTGGGTGGCAGTGTTTCTGTATTAATATCCAGGACTAAAAGGTCCCTGCTGCACTTAATACTGGGTTGGAGGGACAGACTATCCCAGTGCTGTTTTCCTGCTCATCTCTCCCCACTCTGTTCTCTAGTTTCCACAAAAACAACTTTCCCCTGCAGTCTCAGTGAGAGTTTTTAATTGGAAGATCCTATGTACTGGACTTAGCAAGCAAAAGCCAGCAGGTAAAAAGTAAAAAAAAAATAAAAATTAAAAATTAAATAAAATAAAAAATAAAACAATGGAAGCACACAGTTGTGTCTTTCCCCTGTCTCTGCACAGCTGGTACAGAACTTCAGGCTGCCTTTCTTGGCCCAGCCCAGCTGTGGGCTAATATCTAGAGTCCCCTTCTGCCAGCAGCCCTGTGGACTCCCTTCCACATTCAAGGGCTACACTGACCCCAATGGCCGTGGATTTTGTGGGATGCAGTCTTCCTCTGAGACTGTAGTCCCTGCTCTGCATGTTTCTCCCTCCAGCCTGGTTCCCAGATCTTACCTTTCTCCAGGCAATCTCTGACCTTTCTGTCCATGGATTGCCTCACCAGCTGTGTTTAATTTACCAATTCCAGGTGGGTGCTGTTTGATTCAGCTGTTCCTTCTATCTGCTCTGTGAGAAGGCGCAGGACCCCTCTGCGTATTCGGCACCGCTTTGTCTCCCCCTGGACAGACTTTTCAGGCACCCGCGGTTGAGGAGGCTGGAGTCCTGGTGTTCATGGGTTCGCAGCTGAGGCAGTTGGTCCCTGGGCGATTTGGTAGGGTCCCAGGAGGTATCCAATGTCTGCCCAGTTGAAGGTAAGGCTGGGCTTCCAAGCACAGCCAGTCTCCCCTTCAAGATGGCGCGGTCTCTGTAGCAGAGCCAGCTGCTCCGGGAGAGATTTCAGCAGCAGTAGAGGTTGCCCAATCAGGGGAGCCCGGTCCGCCAGTCCCCAACAGTCCTGTGGAATATAGCTGTCCATCACTCACAAATACAGACACTCCCCGCATGTCCATGTACTGTACTCTCCTTTCACTCTCTCACTCACACACTATCTTGCAGCCTGCCATCCCATCAGCCGCCATCTTGGATCCTCTTAATTTTTTTTTTTAATTTTTAAAAGCGTGTGCTGATAAAGAGGCTAGGGCTAAATAGAATAAGGCAAGAGGCAAAATAAACAACTAAAACATAAACCTATACATTTATAGTCCATTGATTTTTTGATAAATATGTCAAGACAATTCAATAGGGAAAGAACAGTCTTTGCAAAAAAAATGGCATTAAAACAACTGGATATCTACATGTAAATGAATGAAATTGAGTTTATCTAAAAATACATCAAAAAACAAAAATTTATAGCTAAAATGCTCTTAGAAAAAAACATAGAGGTATAACCTCATGACTTTAGAATACACAATTGTTTCTTAGCTATACCACCAAAAGCACAAGCAACAACAACAACAACAAAAAAAACAAAAAAAAACAACCACACAGATAAATTGAACTTCACCAAAATTAATAACTATTGTGCATTAATAAAGTAAACAGATAGCCCACAGAATGGGAGAGAGCATTTTCAAAATAAATCTGATAAAAGTCTTGCATTCAGAATATATCATTGACACTTGTAAGTAAACAATAAAAAATCAAATAATCTAATTTTTAAATGAGCAAAAAATTTGAATAGATATTGCTTTGAAGAAGATATATAAGTGGCCAATGAAAAAATATTCAACACCCCCCAAAGCCCTCCCCTCTGGGATGTAAAGTACAGCATAGGAGATACAGTCAATAATATTATCATACCTATGTATGG
Source organism: Myotis brandtii (assembly GCF_000412655.1). Lineage (NCBI taxonomy): Eukaryota > Metazoa > Chordata > Mammalia > Chiroptera > Vespertilionidae > Myotis > Myotis brandtii. Next base: position 661,020 of record NW_005362713.1, on the reverse strand, counting down.
TGGCAGTGGGCACTGGAAATGCCAGGGGAACACTGTAAAGTATATTATGATTGTCTAGCCACTATGCTATACACCTGAAACTGATACAAAATTATATTGAATGTAAACTGTAATTGAAAAAAATTTTAAATAAATGTTTTAAAAAAGATACTCAACATAATAAATCATTAGGGAAGTGCAAATCAAAACCATGGCCAGATGCCACCCCATGCCCCTATGATAGATATAATTGAAAGGACAGGCAATAACAAGTGTTTTCAAGGATGTAATTCGACTGGAGAAACTGGAAGCCTCCTTCATTGGGAGCATTAATGTAAAATAGTGCGGATACTTTAGAAAACAGTTTGACAGTTTCTCAAGATAAATAAAGCATATGTCTACAAAAGATTCATACATGAATGCTCATAACATTATTCACAATAACCAAAATATGGGAACAACTCAAATGCCCACCAGCTTATGTATGGATAAATAAATGGTGCATGTTCTTACAATGGAATGCTACTCAGCCACAAAGTACTCATATATACTAGAAGATTGAACCTTGAAAACATTAAGATAAATATTAGAAGCCAAACCTCTCCCCAAAAAAGGCCATATACTGTATGGTAGCATTTATGTGAAATGTTCAGAAATAGACAAAACATAGAGCCAAAAGTAGATTCATGATTGCCAGGGACAGAGGGGGCGTAGGAAATGGGGGTCGCTGCTGACAGACACCGAGTGTCTTATCTAGAGTGAGATAGTGCTGATGCTGCACAAGCCTGTGAATATAACAAAAAGTACTAAATTGTGCAACTTAAAAAATAGATTTTATGATAAATGACCTTTATCTCAATTTTTTAAAATAATAGATAACCTCTAACTTATCACAAGAAAATATTAGACAAACACAGAATGAGGAATGTTTTCTTTTGTTTTGTTTTTTAAGGAAGGAGAGTATTCTTCAAAAATGTCAATGTCATAAAATTATGTGGAAATGTTCTACATTAAAGAATGATGAAAAGGCAAACAACCAAATACAATACCCAGTACTAGACTGGACCCTGTACTCAAGGGGAAAATGCTGTAAAGGATATTAGATCAACTGCTATATTGGAATATGGAATGATAGAGTAGATAAAATAATTATATCAACTTAAATTTCTGAAGCTGAGAACTGTGTTGTAGTTATTTAAGAGAATATCCTTACCCTTGGGAAATACATACTGAATTAAGGAGAAAGAGAGAGATTTATTTATCTAACAATCTATAGAGTGAGAGCATGCAAATGATAAAGCTCATGGAGTAAAAGGTTAGCAATAGGTGAATCAAGATAAAGAATGTACATGTGCCCTTTATACTCCTCTTATTCTAGCAATCTTTCTGTAAGTAAGGAATTATTTCTAAACAATACAGGGAGATCAGTCCTTTTTTAAAAAAATTGTTTTATTGCTTAAAGTATTACAAAGGGTATTACATATGTCTCCTTTTTTTCCCCGCCCTTGACAATCTCCTGGCTCCCCTACCCCCCCAGTGTCTTATGTCCATTGGTTATGCTTATATGCATGCATATAACTCCTTTGGTTGATCTCTTACCCCCCGCTTCTGCCCCCCTACTCTCCCCGGCCTTCCCGCTGCAGTTTGACAATCTGTTTGAGGCAGCTCTGCCTCTGTATCTATTTTTGTTCATAAGTTTATAATGGTCT
>NW_005362713.1:653031-656228 GCF_000412655.1 Myotis brandtii | reverse complement strand
TTTTTTATGAATTTGGGTGCTCCTGCATTGGGTGCATATATGTTTACCAGGGTTATATCTTTTTGTTGTATTGATCCTTTTAGTATTATGAAGTGGCCTTCCTTATCTCTGATTATGGCCTTTACTTTGAGGTCTATTTTGTCCGATATAAATATTGCTACTCCAGCTTTCTTTTCCTTTCCATTTGCCTGAAAGATATTTTTCCATCCCTTCACTTTCAGTCCGTGTGAGTCCCTTCTAATGAGGTGGGTCTCTTGTAGACAGCAGATATATGGGTCATGGTTTTTTATCTATTCAGCCACTGGATGTCTTTCGGTTGGAGCATTTAGTCTGTTTACGTTTAAAGTTATTATTGAAAGGTACTTGTTTGTAGCCATTTCTTTTTTGTGTGGCTGTTTTCTTTCTGAGCTTTATATTTCTTCTTTTTACACCAGTCCCTTTAGCATTTCTTGCATTGCTGGCTTGGTGGTGATAAACTCCCTTAGCCTTTTTTTGTCTGTGAAGCTTCTTATTTCCCCTTCAATTTTGAATGATAGCCTTGCTGGATAGAGTATTCTTGGATTCAGTCCTTTGCTTTGCATCACTTTGTAAATTTCCATCCATTCTTTTCTGGCCTGATGTGTTTCTGTTGAGAAATCATTAGATAGTCTAATGGGAGATCCCTTGTATGTAACTTCCTGTCTCTCTCTTGCAGCCTGTAAGATTCTCTCTTTGTCCTGAACATTTGCCATGGTAATTACTATGTGTCTTGCTGTGGGTCTTTTGGGGTTCACCATGTTTGGGACTCTCTATGCTTGTGTGATTTTTTTCTTCCCCACCTCAGGAAGTTTTCTGACATTATTTCCTCAAATAGGTTTTCTAACCCATGTTCATCTTTCTGTTGTTCTGGCACCCCTATTATCGTATGTTGTTTCGTTTCATGTTGTCCCAAAGCTCCCTTAGGCTCTCCTCCTGTCTTTTAATTTTTTTCTCCATTTGCAGTATAGTTTGGGTGTGTTTTGCTTCCTTGTCTTCTAATTCACTAATTCGGTCCTCCGCTTCTCCTAGTCTACTGTTGATACTTTCAATGGAGTTTTTTATGGCAGCTATATCACTCTTCATTTCTTCTTGGGCCTTACTTAAGTTGTTGATTTTTTCATCTGTTTCTTCTAGCTTCTTGCATATGGTATTGAATTTTTCATCTGATTCTTCTAGCTTCTTGCATATGGTATTGAATTTTTCATCTGATTCTTCTAGCTTCTTGCATATGGTATTGAATTTTTCATCTGATTCTTCTAGCTTCTTGCATATGGTATTGAATTTTTCATCTGATTCTTCTAGCTTCTTGCATATGGTATTGAATTTTTCATCTGATTCTTCTAGCTTCTTGCATATGGTATTGAATTTTTCATCTGATTCTTCTAGTGCTCCTCAGTTGGCAGCAGCTCCTGTGGTGGGTTCTGTTCACCGCTGTGGTGGCTCCTCTGGCTGGTGGGGGGAGGCTTCACACACAGCTGCTGTTTCTCAGACAGAGGGTGTGGTGATCAGGAGGCTGCTGTTCCTTGAATCGAGATCAGTTCTTTTGAGAGGAGCAATTATCATATTATTCTGGGATGCAGAAACATGGAGGCTTGAAAGTTTTTGCCTAGAAAGTTCTTGAAAGAACCTCCATGTACTCCTTAGACTGTGAGTTGCAAAGAGATAGTTTGCCAACTGTCACCTGGACAAATGTGAACAATGGTTGGGCAAGGAAAGAGGACAGTGGTAGGTCAACTTTACCTCCACCATCTGCAGGAAAGGGTTGCAGAATGAGGTTGAATTAAAACCAAGATGACTAGTTTTTGTTTAAAGTCATGACTTCTAAACTCAAGGTGCCAGTAGGGCTGCTGCAATCCTGCCATCACATCTTCCTTCTCCTTTCTCCTCCTCCTTATTTTTCACATCTTCACCCCTCTCTCTCCTCAAACCTGCAGCACCTCTTCATTCCCAGATGGTCTTTGTAGTGGGCAGTTCCATGCTCTGTCCAGATTCCCTTCCACGTATTTCTATGGTGACAGCTCCCAAATTCAGATCTTCAGCCTAGATACTTGACCTCCACTTTTCAGACTTAATGAGTCAAAAAAAAAAGAAACTTCTGTTTCTCACTAACCCCCAAATGAGCCCTGTTTCTCCTGCAGCCTTTCCCTTTCAGTTAACGCAGGGCCATCAGCCCAGCTGCTAGTGAAGTCTCTGGAGTCCCTTGTTTCTTTCCATCTTGCATTCTCTGCAGAAAGGAACACTGTTGGATCCACCCTCAGAAGGTTCAGAATGTGACTATGGCTCTCCTCCCTCCCAGTGAAAGCTGCACCACCGCTCCCCTGGATGATGCGGTCCCCACTAACTGGTCTCCCCACTTTGGACCTTGACTTTCTTAGTTTATTTGCCCAGAAGCCAGAGAGATCATGTTAAGCTGTGAGTCAGACCACATCCTTTACCCACACACTCTCCAGTTGTTACCTACCCCCCCCCCCCCCCGCAAACTAAAAGCTCAAATTCCTGCCATGACCTAGGAGCCCAACAGGACTGCCTTCCCCCTCAGCTGCCTCTCTGCCCCAAAGTCGGCCACACTCCTCGAATCCCCCTCCCCTCGCCACACTGGGCGCTTGGGGTTCCTTGCGTACTTCCCCTCCACAGCTCACTCCCTTACTCCCTTAGGTCTTATACATAGCTTTCAGAAAGTCCTTCATTGGACTTTCTGTATAAAATAGTAAACCACATTCCCAGAACTTCCTATTCCCCTTTTCTGCTTGATCCCCCAAGCCCGAGCCTCGATGATTTTCAGATATAATACATGTTTGTTAATATACTTTGCCTTGCCTACTTGAATGTCAGTTCCATGAAGGTGGGCCGTTACTGTGCTGGTCCACACCCAGAACGCGGACAGGGCTTGGCACAGTTAAGAACCCACCGATCATTGCTGAGTGAGTGAGTGAGTGGTTCCCTCCTCCAACCGAGTAGGGAGGGCCAGGAACGCCCCGTGGGAAGAGGTGGAGGCCTCTGGGAAGAGTGGAAGGACCAACAGGTGAGCAGCAATGCTGATTGGTGAGCAGAGTGAGTAGGTCAGAGGCTTCAGAAGGCACATGGGAAGGAAGTTTTGAATTAAATTGGTCTCAAGTTGTTAACATCTGAAGGCAAGACTATTATTCTGCCTAAAACAGATCAGCAAACCTGTAAAACGT
>NW_005362713.1:629903-652954 GCF_000412655.1 Myotis brandtii | reverse complement strand
CACCAGTCAGTGTGGCGAATACCGCGGTGACATTAGCAATGCCCCCCCCCCAGCCCCATGTGTGGAACCAGCCTGTGCCTTTGTCTATGCAAATGCCAAGTCCCCACTGGCAAGATCCATCTCCTTAACAAGGCACCAGCGTCTTGCTCGTGGGAGGTAAAAACGCGTGTTCACTGAGCCCAGGGACAGGCGCCTTTCCACACCCTGCAGCAATGCCAGGGTCGGCGACAAAGCCCCAGGCCCAACTGCGCCTCCACGGGCTGTGACTGGGGCTGGCGGCCTTGGAAGTGCCCACAGAGGAGGAGAAGCACCAGCACCCCCAGAGGAGCGGCCTGCGGAGCGGCTGTGGGCTGGGCATGGCCAGCGCAGAAACACAGCAGGACAGCAGCGCCGGGAGAGGAGTCAGCAGTCAAGGGAGGCCTGGCTGGCTAGCACCTTTGGCATCTGAACCCTTTCCTCTCATGTACACGGCTGGACACGCCCCATTGCCCAGTGAGCCCAGTGAGCCTGGCTTTCATGTCTTCACCCATGTCGCTGAGTGTGCCCTGCTGGATGCTGGGTCAGAAGGGGCACAAGCCCAGGACCCTCTCCAGGCAGGCCTTCCTGGGCCTGGCACTCACGCAGGAGCAGGCAGCGCAGTCCCCTTCACCCCGACTCCACCTGGAGCTTCTCAGTATTGTCCACAGGAGGGTCAGGAGGGTCCTATCAAAGGTCGTGTTTAAACCAAATACAGTGTCTTGCTGAACACTGCACTTTTGAAAGTCTCCTCAGGGGCTGAATTGAACTCTCCACGGACAAACGGGCAGTGGGCATCCCCATCCCTGGTCACAGCGCATCCCGGGGGGCAGGCCAGACGCTTCCCAGTGCCCACAGCATGACGACACCAGGCTGGGTTCCAGAGCACACAGTCATCAAACTTACTTCATTCTCCGCAAAACTGGGGTCAGGCCCCAGCAGTCTGGCTCCTGAACTTATGCCACTTAAAGCGAATGCAGCCTGAGCTACAGAAGCAAAACCCTGACTGTACAGCCCTTCCTTTCTCCGTGTGAGTCACCTTCCCTAAAGGTGACTCCAGCTCACGTCCGCGTTCCCGCCAACATGGCTCGGTTCTGAGCCTTGATAAGACTGACCTGCTGATCGTCGGTCACTCTGCCAGTGATGCAGCAGCTGGCCTTCTTTTTATTCTCCTTTGCAGTAAAGTGCATTTGGAGGACTTGGTGTCAACAGCCTCCGCACTGAGAAGGCACATTCGTGTGGTCAGTGTACAGATGTGATGGCTGCATCTGCTGCCCGGAACCGCGAGGCCTCCACGGCCTGGCCCCGAGGCGCGTGGCGGCGGCTGGGCGGCCGACCTCTGGGCAGCAGCTGCTTGTGTGTTCGCTCTCTCCAGCAAAGCTGTGAAAACCAAGGACTGACGTGGTTCGCCAGCAGAGTCCAGGCATGGGAAGCAGGGGGCTCCCCTCTCAAGCCCTAACGGTGGCTGGGGGAGGCTTCGAACCAGCCTCCGGGAGCAGCTGCCTCTGCACTAGAAGTCGAGACTGAGAGGGCTCACGCAGGGCCCGCTAAAGACAGCCCATGAGACTCAGCCGTCCCGTGTCTCCCTTACCCCTCCCCAAAAATGTGCAGTAAAGATCCCGGAAAAGTCCCCACTATGGGACAGGCTCCCCCTGGGCAACAAAATAATCCCAACTTCCTGGGCATCTGATGCCAGCAGAGCCTGAAAAGCAGGCGAACCATCTGCCCCTAGGAGCGATGCCAGGGGCTATAGAGGAATTAACTCAAACTCTTTTAATTGTTTTCTTAAATATGTTTTTATTGATTTTAGAGAGGAAGGGAGAGGGAGAGAGAGATAAAAACATCAATGATGATAGAGTTTCATTGTTCAGCTGCCTCCTGCACAGCCCCTACTGGGAACTGAGCCCACAACCCAGCGCAACCTGGGCATGTGCCCTGACCTGGAGTCAAACAGTGGCCTCCTGGTTCATAGGTTAACACTCAGCCACGGAGCCACACCAGCCAGGCACCTCCTATGCTTAATACCAATGAAGAGAAGGAGGAGAAGAGAACCAAGAGGATGATGAAAGTAAAGGGAAGGGAAGGACAAGGAGGGAGGAGAAAGACTTTCTCTGCTTGGATCAAAATAGAACCTTACACTGTTTTCAAAGCTGACCGCTCCCTCTTCCTCCCGTCACTCGTCCACTGGCCATCCTTCTCTTTTCAGCAGGGAGTGGATATTGACTTCTTGCCTTCACTTCGTTTAGGGCCAAGGTACCGGCCCGAGCGATCTCCCATTTCAAAGCCTTGGGGCTGCAGTTTCCTGTTTGACATGTGAGAGCTTGAGAGATGTCACTCCCGTCCTCACAAGGAGAAGGCTGAAAACTGAAAATCGGCCACTCCTTCTAGATCCATCCGAGGAAGGAGCATGAGGGACACTGCGGCCCCAGATCTGGAGAGAAAGGCAGGTGCCGCGTGAGGGCTGCCAGCAGCTGGGCTCCAGCTCCATGTATCTGACTAACCCCTGAGGGTTAGCAGGACACGCTTGAGAGACAAAACCTCCAGGGCCCACCGCCCATGAGTTTTCACTCCAAAGGCCTGCCCTCCAGGGAAACTGTTTTACCTCCCGAACACCCTGCCAGCAAGGAGGAGGGAACCCTTCAGCCACCTCCAGCTCACCCTGCCACCTGCATGGGGAGGGAGGAAGCTGCACAGCACTTATAAGGGTCACAGCTTAGGGGCCAGACACATGGAAACACTGAGACCTGATCAATAGGAAATAGAAGGCGCCCGCACATGTCTCACCACCACAGCAATGGCTCCTGTGGAGGCGGGGGGTGGGGGGCACAGCTGACAGGACCGCAGGGTTAGGCAGACCCAGGAAGGAGTCTCTAAGGAAACCCGAAGTCAGCAGCACACGAGCAAAGACACTGGAATGAAGGTTAGCCTCTGACCCCTGAACTATAGCGAAAGCATGCAGATAGCCTGACCTCCGGCCAGGTAACATGGAACTTCACCCGGATGCCCTTCTCCTTGGCTTTAACCAAATAAAGCTGTTCTGCTTCCACAAACAATCCCAGGCCCCAGTTCTCCCGACATTGCGCCAGGGCCTCCCGCCCGGCACTCTGTCAAAGTCACCAGTGATAGCACTAAGGACACGGGTCAATTCTCCGTCTTCATTTTACTTGACCTTCTGTTTTATTTGTTTATTTGTTTGTTTTTAATATATTTTTATTGATTTCAGAGAGGAAAGGAGAGGGAGAGAGAGATAGAAACATCAATGGTAAGAGAGGCGGCTGGGCGGCCGACCTCTGGGCAGCAGCTGCTTGTGTGTTCGCTCTCTCCAGCAAAGCTGTGAAAACCAAGGACTGACGTGGTTCGCCAGCAGAGTCCAGGCATGGGAAGCAGGGGGCTCCCCTCTCAAGCCCTAACGGTGGCTGGGGGAGGCTTCGAACCAGCCTCCGGGAGCAGCTGCCTCTGCACTAGAAGTCGAGACTGAGAGGGCTCACGCAGGGCCCGCTAAAGACAGCCCATGAGACTCAGCCGTCCCGTGTCTCCCTTACCCCTCCCCAAAAATGTGCAGTAAAGATCCCGGAAAAGTCCCCACTATGGGACAGGCTCCCCCTGGGCAACAAAATAATCCCAACTTCCTGGGCATCTGATGCCAGCAGAGCCTGAAAAGCAGGCGAACCATCTGCCCCTAGGAGCGATGCCAGGGGCTATAGAGGAATTAACTCAAACTCTTTTAATTGTTTTCTTAAATATGTTTTTATTGATTTTAGAGAGGAAGGGAGAGGGAGAGAGAGATAAAAACATCAATGATGATAGAGTTTCATTGTTCAGCTGCCTCCTGCACAGCCCCTACTGGGAACTGAGCCCACAACCCAGCGCAACCTGGGCATGTGCCCTGACCTGGAGTCAAACAGTGGCCTCCTGGTTCATAGGTTAACACTCAGCCACGGAGCCACACCAGCCAGGCACCTCCTATGCTTAATACCAATGAAGAGAAGGAGGAGAAGAGAACCAAGAGGATGATGAAAGTAAAGGGAAGGGAAGGACAAGGAGGGAGGAGAAAGACTTTCTCTGCTTGGATCAAAATAGAACCTTACACTGTTTTCAAAGCTGACCGCTCCCTCTTCCTCCCGTCACTCGTCCACTGGCCATCCTTCTCTTTTCAGCAGGGAGTGGATATTGACTTCTTGCCTTCACTTCGTTTAGGGCCAAGGTACCGGCCCGAGCGATCTCCCATTTCAAAGCCTTGGGGCTGCAGTTTCCTGTTTGACATGTGAGAGCTTGAGAGATGTCACTCCCGTCCTCACAAGGAGAAGGCTGAAAACTGAAAATCGGCCACTCCTTCTAGATCCATCCGAGGAAGGAGCATGAGGGACACTGCGGCCCCAGATCTGGAGAGAAAGGCAGGTGCCGCGTGAGGGCTGCCAGCAGCTGGGCTCCAGCTCCATGTATCTGACTAACCCCTGAGGGTTAGCAGGACACGCTTGAGAGACAAAACCTCCAGGGCCCACCGCCCATGAGTTTTCACTCCAAAGGCCTGCCCTCCAGGGAAACTGTTTTACCTCCCGAACACCCTGCCAGCAAGGAGGAGGGAACCCTTCAGCCACCTCCAGCTCACCCTGCCACCTGCATGGGGAGGGAGGAAGCTGCACAGCACTTATAAGGGTCACAGCTTAGGGGCCAGACACATGGAAACACTGAGACCTGATCAATAGGAAATAGAAGGCGCCCGCACATGTCTCACCACCACAGCAATGGCTCCTGTGGAGGCGGGGGGTGGGGGGCACAGCTGACAGGACCGCAGGGTTAGGCAGACCCAGGAAGGAGTCTCTAAGGAAACCCGAAGTCAGCAGCACACGAGCAAAGACACTGGAATGAAGGTTAGCCTCTGACCCCTGAACTATAGCGAAAGCATGCAGATAGCCTGACCTCCGGCCAGGTAACATGGAACTTCACCCAGATGCCCTTCTCCTTGGCTTTAACCAAATAAAGCTGTTCTGCTTCCACAAACAATCCCAGGCCCCAGTTCTCCCGACATTGCGCCAGGGCCTCCCGCCCGGCACTCTGTCAAAGTCACCAGTGATAGCACTAAGGACACGGGTCAATTCTCCGTCTTCATTTTACTTGACCTTCTGTTTTATTTGTTTATTTGTTTGTTTTTAATATATTTTTATTGATTTCAGAGAGGAAAGGAGAGGGAGAGAGAGATAGAAACATCAATGGTAAGAGAGAGAGAATCATTGACCGGCTGCCTCCTACAAGCTCCCCACTGGGGATCAAGCCTGCAACCTGGGCATGTGCTCTTGATGGAATAGAACCTGGGACCCTTCAGTCCACAGGCTGACACTGTATCCACTGAGCCACACCAGTGAGGGCTGACCTGCTTTTATCTATGCACCACTTCAGTGTTCTCACTCAGGTCATGGACTTAGGTCCTATCATTATGCTGCGGACACCCACACGGACAGCCCAGGACTAGGCCTCTTGGATTTCCAAAGGCGTTTACCCAGTTGCCACTCAGCCTCATCATGTGGAACCTGAGAGGAAGCTCACGCTAAGCAAGTGTGAGACTGAAGTTCTGGCTCCCACCCCAAACCTACCGAGCGCAGCTCACGGCAATTCCCTTCTTCCCACGAGCAGTTCAGGCCACAGCGCAGCCCAACCTGTAACTCTTTCCTTCCCCCAGGAACCTGGCTGCAAGCCCCGCCAGCCTTCCTTGAACTTGTACTCAGAGCCTGACACCTCCTCCCACTGCTATTGTGCCCACCCTGGCCCACGGGGTCCTTTCTCACCGGGAAAGTTTCCACATGACGCAGGCCTTCTGCTTGCACGCCTGCTGGCTCGAAGTCTGGTCTGTGTTTCAGCCCAATGAGCACAGGTAGTAAAACACGCTGCAGGGCCATGGTTTCTGCCGCGGCCACGCCCTGTCCAACCGGCCTGACATGCTACACCAGCAGCTGCTGAATGCAGCTGACATGCTCTTTCTAGAAACGTCTCCACTGGCCACTCCACTTAAACCCCCCACCACACCCCCGTTCCTACCCACCTCCCAGCCTTCGCCTTCTCCCCGTGCTCACCTACACTCTTCATGTCTCTCCTCCGCTCTGTTACAGTCTCTCTCTCCAGGACAATGTAAGTGCCATGAGAAGAGGGGTTTCTGTTACTTCTGTTTCGATTACTGCTTTGCCCCCAACCCCTAGAATGATGCTTGGCACGTGTATAAAAATAATAAATAATCTATAATGAATGGTTGAATTAATGCATCAATCCTTGCTACTTAATGCTATATGCCTAACTATATTCGTCAAACATTTTGCATAAAATTCTCTTAACATTTTCTTGGGGATTTCTGACATCTTTTGGAATTCAAACTACTAAAGGTTGAGAATTTCTTAGAATCCATTTACCAACTTCTACTTTTTCTGGAAACACACAGAGGTGTATGCTTCTAATCACAGGTGTCAGTTGCCATTTAGGGGAGAGGGTCTGTGCTGTGCATCCCAGGTGTCGCTGGGAGCGGCTTCCCTCTGCAGGCCTGGGCACTTCCAACCCATGGGCACCCTCAACAATGGTACTGGTTCCCAGTCACCTCTGGCACAGCCCTGGAGCCTTTTCCAAATGTAGGAAACACACACATGTGCACACAGAACCAGAGTGGCTCCGAACTCTCCATGAGCGCTATCAGCGCCCCTCAAGCCTGCAGCTTTGCACCCAGGGTTTTAAGTTCCACTGTCTTCACCCACATCCCCCAGAGAGAACATAAAGTTTCACAATAACAGCTCACAAACACTTTCTCTAACCAACTTAAAAACAAGCAAGGCAAGCGCCCAAATGAAGACTGTAGTTCTATAATTCAAATTGTAGTTGCATGGCCTGATTTCCACTCTGAACTGGTCTCATATTATTTACTCATGTGGTAATATCCTCTCCTTTCTTGTTCTTGTGGTGAGCAAAGGAAATGCGAAGTTACACCATACCCCTCACAGGGCCCCGGACCCACTCTCCTCTCCCATGATGCTCTCAGCTGCAGCCTGTCACTGAGCACACCTCCCTGGGGCGCCTTGTTCTGCCGGATTTTCAGGGACTTGTTCTTACAGTGGAGATTACGTGAGTCCCAGGGACCAGGGACCAGTAGATGCCCTTCCCCTTAGTGCAAAGACATTTCTAGAATGTGTTCTACTTTGTAGACACAGAACTGCCCCCAGAAAAATTCTAAAAACTGCCTAAGAGCCACCCAGCTGAGTTTTCCCCACAGGCCAGGAGCCCCTTCTCCCACTTACCCATGTGCTGGGCTGCATAACTGGCGCTTCGGCCAGGCGGGGCATGCTGTGCTCTCTGTTCCTAGAACACATAGATAGGAAGGTAGCCACTGTACTGATGCTGTACTGTGTCGGGAACAAATTGTGTAAACAAGGCTTTGTAACTAACTTTGTGGTTTTTGCAAATAAAAACGCTGTAACTCCTGTAGTCGGCACTGCAGTTCAGCCTTTGCTTTGGCAGGGTGCTGTAACTGTAGTCGCTGGCCAGATCTGAGTCCCTGGTGGTCGTCTCTGCGGGTCTCCCTATTACAACCCACACCAAGGCTGAGGACTGTGACACAGGTGGGAACACCTCCAAACCCCGTTAGAAATGTTTCATGAAGACAATCATCCTGAATTCAAGTAAGACATTTAAAAAGTCAATTAAACATAAACTCTTTTAAATAATTATTTAAGTAGGCTTCCAGTAGTTCCAATTTAAATTTCTGAACAGGTGTGGTTTGCTCACCACATTTCCCATCATAAAAAGAACTACAAGCACTTATCTCCATGCATCCGGAAGGAGCAGCTATCCTTGTGCTGCCCATCTTTCTGGCCACCAACGCACTCGCTGCCTCATCTTCCCAAAGCCACAGCAGCTGGGAGAGAGCAGCCCTGTGGCCGCTGAAACTCATACTCCAACAATAAGTGCTCCTAGGTCTTCAGCCTTTGACTTTCTTGACTTCCTTCTCCTGTCTTGCTTGGCCAGTGTGCACACCAGATGCTGTGACTGCTGCTTTCGCTCCCGCGGGCATGGCATGGCTGTGCCAGGAGGGGGGTCTGCACCCCTCCTTCTCTCTAAAACACCACCTTTCCTTCTTTCCTCCTTCAAAACCGCCAGCTGTTTTAAAGTCCAAGTCATCGAACCTTCCCCTCAGTGCCCTTCACTATTGTGGTCACCCACTGGCCTCGTGGTCACTTCTCATTACTAAAGAGCTCAGACCCTGGGTTAAGTCTTTTCAATTCTACATACATGACTATTCTCGGAATACATGTAGCTGATTTAACAAGAAATCTCTCCTCTCAGGTTCTTGATATTCTTTGCTCCAAAAATCTTTCCTTCCCACTATAATCACCAGCAGCAACCATCCTACCCTAAGCAAGCTCCAGTTCTTGCCCCTCTCCACCTGGCCTCTACCTCTTACTTCCCCAGCTCACTGATTTTGGTGACATTACTGCCATTCTCTCATCTTACTGGGACCTGGAATTGTTGACTCCGCCCATTTTGTGTTACCCATCGCTGCCCTCTCTCTTCCATCTTCACTGAATTTAGAGTCCATAGTGCACCACAGTCATGGCCGTCACTTGTGAACACCCTTCATCTCTTGGCACCTCTCTTACTCCGTTGTATCTTTGGGAAAAAGACCTTTCTGTTGATGTCCATGTATCTTCTCCCTTCACAACACACACTCGAGCAACTAAATCAGGGTCCAAAACGACAACCCTTGACCAAATGTGAACCTCTGCCTGTGTTTATAAAGTTTTGTTGGGATATAGCCATATCCACTTGTTTATGTATTGTCATTTGCTGCTGTGATGATACAATGGCAGAGTTGAATACTGTGAGGGAAACTGTATGACTCACAAAGCCAAAAACACTTTACCTGTCCCTTTACAGAAGGAACCTGCCAAACCCTCTTTAAACCATTTTTAAGGTGCAAATAAAATTTCCTAGCCTCACTTTATGTTTATGTCCTCAAAACTCAAGTAAACATCCAACATTAACAGTCATGACCACATTCCCACTCTTAACTAATGACCTCACCTCAAACATTAAACAGAGAAATAAAATATATGCAATCAAATAAAAACAGTTTTACCTTACATCATATCCATCTGTTCCCTATATCATCATTGTCATCCTTCTCTCTCTCTCTCTCTCTCTCTCTCTCTCTCTCTCTCTCTCTCTCTCTCTCCCTCTCTCTTTCTCTCTCTCCCCCCTACCCTGTCTTCCCAGACCCTGCATTAATATTGTTCATTCAGAAAATAATGAAACTTCACTTGACCATGAATCTCTCCTAGAACTTTCTCATTTCACACTCGTGAAAAATTCCATACTTATACCCACCTTATGCCCCCCATCCTCCCACCACCACGCCACTAAGTGGATTTTATTAAGGGCATCTAAGACTGTCAAACCCTATAGTTCACCCTCAGTTCCCATTGGCTGGGGCTTGATATGAAGTCTTTCTTGAAACACCATCTTCTCCAGGTTCCCAGGGCCTCACACTTGCTTGGATTTCTTCCTACCTCACAGCAGCTCCACCACCATCTTTCTGCTCTCTCCTTGCCCACTGATCTGTAAATGTTACTGAACCCAAGAGTTTTGTCCTTGGCCTTCTTGTTCTCTTTTCTCTATTGCGCCTCAACTTGTAAGTGATGTCATCACATTTCATTGGCTTAAGTGCCAATCGTAGTCTATTAACTCTCAAGTGGGTCACTGCAGCCTTGATTTCCCCCATGAGCCAGATTCCAACTGTCAGGTCAACACCCTCACTTAGATGGGCACTGACCTCCTGGTGCTCGGCCTGTCAGACATTGACTCGCACAGCCATCCTCCAGAGCTGTTCATCATCTTTCCTTTCAGAAAGTGAAGTGGCCATCCACTCAGTTCCCTGGGCCATAAAATAAATATTTATCCCTGTTCCTTTCTCTCAAAATTCACATCCAAATCTTATATAAGTTTAATTGGTTCAACTCCTAGGACATAGCAGGACCAGGTCCCCACTCACACCTCTGCTGCTACATCCCCGGTGAAGCCAACAGCGCCCGGACGAACACAACAGCCGCTGGCTTCCAAGCATGCTGGCCTCCAGTCCCATCTGCTCCTCACACACCAAGAACGACCCTCCTGAACTGCAAACCAGAGAGCACCCTTCGTGCCAAACACTCTGCAGGGGTCCTCATTGCCATGAGAGTGAAACCCACTCCTCACCGTAGCCGAGGGCCCAGTGCAACTGCATCCCCATTGGCCCTCCAGAACCCCCTCCTCCTGTGCCTGTGCTCACCGCTCACAGCAGGCAGCCTCTCTGTCCCCCCACGCTGCCTGCTCCCCACCAAGGTCTTCTTGGGTTGCTCCTCAGCTAGGTCCCCAAACAACTCTTCTGTTCAAGTGTCATTCTTCAGCGCGATGGCCTGTGATGTACTGAGTTAAAGCTGCCCATCCCCCCAGCCAACTGTCACAGCACCAACCTTTAACCCCACACTATTAGACCTATGTGCTATGGATATATGTTTGCAGTTATCTGCATGTGTATTTTCTCACCAAAGCGGTCCATGGTTTCTTGAGGGCAGAGGTTTGGTTATTCTTCCTCCATCTCTCAGCATTAAACCTGAAACAGAGTAAGCCCTCGATATTGCTGAGCAACTGAGAAATATAATTAAATAAAATGTAAACTTGGGACTTGAACACCTAATCCTAAGAAGGTTTCAATCTATAAGACTGTTTTATATTCGAATCATGTGTGAGAGTTCTAACGTTGTTGGTCCATTGATAGATATACTGCAGCCTGAAAATGCACAGCTCAGACATTCTCCGTAGGGAAGACCCAGGGAGACAATCGCAGGTTTAAAGTGAAATTTACACACATATTTATCCCAACCAGGTTGACACAGGTACAGACCCATCCAGCACCCTGACAGCTGATTTTCCCCCTGAACCACAGTAACTGCAATAGAATTACCCGTTTCCTAAACCACTAACCCATAATCCCTGCCTCACTCAGCCTTGATCATTCTCGTCACAGTGTCTGCTCTAACACAATATCGTTCACCATATCATTTTCTGCTACATTTAACACACACACAAAGTTATGTTTACAGAAATACACAGACAAAGATTCTAAAGGTGTTACCACACCCACCCTGGTGCTGCTGGAGCCGAGACGCGCCAGACCCACACGGAGGAGGGTCACTGAGACCAAGGAGACCTCTCTCTGCCCAGGTGCACCTCCTCGGGCGCTTGCACGTGGAACCCGCACAGCTCCAGTGGCACAGCTCTTCCTCGGTGTCTGAGCAAAGCCAAAACCCACCTGCACGGAGAATTGGCCCTGAGGCTTATGGTTCACAGCACCTCTCAGCTCCCGCTGGTCTGAGCAGACACACAGGCAATGTCTCACACACTTGGGGCCTTCCTTGGCCATCTTTCCAACGATCAGAGACTCCACTTCCCTCACACAGACCAGAGCGAAGGAACATGCCACTAAGAGGGCCAAGTGTACTTGGGCAGGAATGAGGCAATAACTGGGCTACTTTTGCCTCTTTTGTGGGCCATGTCACACTCCCTCTTCTCACTCACAGGAGAGATCAGGCCCAAGCACCTCATTTTCCTTTGTAACACTGTTTGATCACAATATAAACTAGATGATAAGTCTTAATGGCCTGAGAACAGCACTATCAATTTTAACACATTGTGCAATTTAGATAATTGTCACCACAATGGAAAATGGTCAGAGATTCCCTACGTCCAGGCCTTTTTCACCCTCTGGTCTCAACCCTCTCTCTGTCAGTCCTGTGATACCTAGCAAATGCTTCTCCTTCACACAAAGCATCACCCCCTAACACTTCTGATTCTGAACCTACTTTTGACCCAACAGACTACCGACCTCCACTCCCTTACATGCCCCCTCCCTCACCTGCAGTAGATCCCAAGACCCAAACCCTCCTAACCAGCAACCACCTTCTCCCTGGCCCCTGAGAGCCCAAATCCTGAGAACTCGAGCTCCAATACAGGTTTTTCCCACCTAATACTCTCTTTCAAGCCACCCAAAGACCACCCTCCTCAACAGCCACTTCTACTCCCATGCCCACTCTACCCCTAGGGGAGGGAACTGAGGGCATAGTCCGAGCCCATGTCCCATTCTCTATGTCCGACCTCGCACAGATTGAGAGGCAACTTGCATCTTTCTCCACCGACCCAACTACCTTTACCAAGAAATTACCTGACCTGGCACGACATCTTTGCCATCCTGTCCTCCTCTGTCACCTCAGAGGAGAAGGAGTGCGTTTGGCTAGTAGTTCAGGACCTTGCCAATGTCCTCCATAATCAGGACACGACGGCCAACCCGGTTGGCACTGACATGGTCCCCAGAACTGACCCAAGATGGGACTATCAGGTTAATTCTCCAGGGTGCCAGCTCTGTAGCCATATAATCACCTGTCTCATTGTTGGACTCAAAAAGGCTGCTATCAACTATGGCCATCAACTATGACAAACAATAAAATCACTCAGGGCCCTGACGAAAACCCAGCTCTCTTCCTCTCCTGCCTCATGGGGGCCTTACAGAAATTTACCACCTTAGACTCCCCCTCCCCAGAGGGAGCCCTTCTTCTGAACACCCATTTTATAGCCCAACCAGCCCTCAGCATACACCACAAACTTTGAAAACTAGTCCACAAACCCCTCAAAAAGACTGTGTTAACCTGGCCTGTAAGGTCTTTAACAATAGAGACAAGGAGACCCAAATCCAAAAACAAAAGTGAGATCAGGTCAAGGCTGAGGCCCAGAAGGAGGCTTTTCAGCTCCCAGCCACCACTCTCACGAACCCCAAATGCACCAAATGTTAGGGTCGAAGGAGGAACATACAAGGCCAATGTGGTTAGGGATTATGAATTTATTAGGTCATTTGGATACCAGATGGGCTGAGCTCCAAATGGCACCAGCACCCAGGGACAGGGAGTCAGAGGTTTTAAAGGACTCCAGGCCGGCTTTTTCTGGGTGGGGAATTCTCTGTGCAGGTCCGGATCCTGGGAAGGTGCCCAGGGGGAGGATAATGGTCTTAGCAAGTGGAATGTGGTTGAAGCAAAAGGGAATGTTCATTGTGAAGTAGTTTAAAGGTCAGTTCCCAAGGGAGGGGTATGGATTCAATGATTTGATCAAATCTAACACCTATTTAAAAAGGAGCAGCTGTGACTATTACATAGCAGCAGTCATGTTTTACTCACCATTCAGGCAACAAACAATGGTTAGTGTTTTCAATAGCCATCAAACAAAACACATAATGTGTCAAGATAAATTAAAATAGCGTGGGAAACACACCATGTGGCATCACCAAGTTTTAACAGGAATGAGGTCAAGTTAGGAAAATACTAATGGAGGAGTTTGTCTTACTTAAAAGATATTGACTTGGAGAGAGAGGAGGCATATGATGAAGTTATCAGAACAGTCATCTTTGACTTTCTTCTGACTACCCAGAAAAAAAATGGTTCATAAAGGAAAAACTATAGAAACTTGGGAGAAAATTATTATATTCCCTGGTGGTAGCAAAATAACAACAATTGTGTAAAGTTGAATGCATGTATTGGATTTTGGAAGGCAGATTTTGTAAACTTAGGAGAAAAGGTAAGCAGGATTATAAATCGTGATACTTTAAGAAAGATAATTCTCACCTTACATTTGTAAATGATCCTGGTGAGAATGAAGAGGTGGAGTGCTCAATTCAACAGTCATGTTTGGGGTACCCCTTGGCCAAGACAGAGGACACAGTGGCCTGGAGCCTGGCCCTGGTGACTCCCCACTTTGTAGCAGGGACCTTGGGCCTATTGCTTAACCTCTCTGTAAACCTAGGTATGTAACAGCATTTTCCATGGGATTACTGTAATGATTGAATAAGATAATATATTTAAATTGTGTGGCACCTGGTAAAGCACAGCAAACTCGAGCTATTGTTATCTTCAGGTGCCATTCTAGGCAAGGGGGGCATAAATAGTGAGGTTTGTTCCCTGCCCTCAAGCAACTGTCTTCTATTTTTAATAACAAATGCAATGGGTAATTATTACAATAGCTATAGTTGCCCGACTGAAACCCTCCCAAGAATTAAATGTGGAATAGTTAGTTATTTTTTCAGTCAACTAATCAAACTTTTATCTAAACAACATATCGGAGCTGCCTACTCAGCTGTAACTAATTCAATTATAAAAGAACACATTCAAAAAATGGAAGGAGAAATAAGATAAAGTTCATGAATAGAAATGTGGAAAACAGGGACCCAGGTGAGCTGCTGTTTGCAAAATGCTAAGACTCTCAATAGGCTTTCTCAGTTCCTCTGAGAGTCTGGGAAGACCAAGGAAGGGTAAATTTGGGATCATGTGGAATGCGGGTGGAGGAAGGAAAGTGAATTTGCTTACATTCCATTTACATCTGTCTGCTCTAAGAGCAAGGTTTTTGGACTGAAAAGAATAGCATCAACCCACCATGAGAAAATAAGAGCCCAGAATTCATTAAATCATAAAGGCTCTCCTGTTCTCTTAGTGTTTTTGTTACCAGACAGTACCCGCCCCCTCGAGAGTCAGAGGCGGGTGGGCTGTCCTCCTTGGCTCTTGTCAATATCACAAGAAAGGTTTCAGAGGTGTGACAGACAGCGGTGTTGAAGCAAAGCAAGCGAATTGATTAAGGAACCAAAGCAAACAAATATATTAAAAATACACTTGGCATAAAGCATAAGTAGGCAACTCAGCTAGTCTGAGCACCCCACCTGGTGGGGCTCAAGGGGCTTTATACCCTTCTCCCTATAGGTTTCAAAGTTCCCCTGCCGGATATCTTGAGTAACAGACTAAATTTCAAAGTCCCTTTCTACATTGTTGTGGCTTGTCTCAGAATGTTTGCATATACTAGTACATCTGGTTATCTTGTTTGGCAAGTCTAAGGCAGGTGACTTTTTGTTTAGTGGGTGAGTAAAACTCTCCCTCTTCCCCCTTCCCCAAGATGGCTAACTTCTTTGTTCTCTATTTTCCCAGGCCAGAGTGATTTAACCAGTGGTCGCCAACCTTTCAGACCTCACGGACCACCAGTTGGCGACCGCTGAATTTTAAACTATGTATTCTCCAGTTAAGGAGGAGGGTATAAACCATTTGCTCCCAAGCGTCCTTGGTTGGGAAAGATAAAGTCTTGTGATTCACAAGCGGGCTGCAAGCTGCCTGAACTGTTTGGCTTTGCTTAATTTTCTGGTCTGTTTCCCCATTCCACCTGCCCAGGAATGTACCTCACTTCTTACTATCCTGCCACGTTTGTTTTCAAGTCTCTTGGCCAACACATTAGAGTTCATGTTGTAAAGAGAATGTTCAAATGAAATAATCAAGTTTCTATCAGTAATCTTTAAGGACCTAATGGAAAATGGAAATTTTCTGGTAGACTAAAAGTGGACAAATGTTACTCCAATTTTCAAGTAGCAGAATCATATTTAATTTTCCAGCAGCCACTGGTATCGTTATGTCCACCTTTTACACATGAGGAAGCAGGCGCCCAGAGAGCGGGATTACAGAGTGAGGAGTCTCGGGCTTGTTTCAGCGCATCACACATGCTCAGAACTGGGCTCCTGGGGACGAGCACCAGGCAACCTGGGGAGAGAAACATCGGCCTCTCAGGAGGAGCCAGGTAAACAGACTGAAGGTAAAATTACATATTTCGTGTCCAGGAAAGCATGGTTGTCAGTGAAGAACCCACTGTGCTTTCCTTATAGAACTGAAGCAGCACCCTGTTTGGCTGCCCAGCTATTTCTGTCCTAGAGATGCCATGTTGTATTAACCACATCCACATCTTTGTGCAGCCAAATCCTCTTACTGCCCCCCTAAACTTGTCAGCCATAGGTTAACTGCAGCTCCCCCCACTCCACCCACAGACACCCGCTTCCCAGAGCTAAGCACCCACGTGGTCTCATGGCTCTGTGGAAGGAAAAGGGCTGTCGCTCCATGGCTGTTAGTGAGCTGAAATCTGTGACAGCCTCCAACTCCCAGCCCAGCGCACAGTGGAGAGCTACATCTGCACTTCCAGTAAGTGTACTCCTGGTTCCCTTGATGAATGTGTCCCTAAGGCCTTCTGATAGAACATAAGACCCTGGTGGTCTTTTAGCCTTGGATAATAATCCACTCCAGCATGCCCATTGCCTGGTCCTTTTATTCCCTTCCTGTACCACCTGCCACAGAAATGCAGGCATTTCAAGGTTACTCAATGTGGGCTGTCACTTTTTTCAGACTTTTAAGAATCAGCTTAACAGAATATTTGCACCAATCTCTATATTTCTTCCAGGGTATTGGACCCTGTATCCCCTATTCAATCTCATGCTCTGGCCCCTTCGATTGAGCACATCCAGAACCCAGTCTCACAGATACTTGCCTAACCCCTGGTGGGTCCCTTGGTTCTCTTACGCAGAGATGCTTTCCTCCTTTCCAAGGCTCAGCACATCCCCTGCTGGGTGATGTGCAAGTCAATGTTATTATGAGCCTGCCAGCTGGAGAGGAAGCAGGTCGTCTCCTGAGAGGGTGACGTTGCCTTGTGGGGAAAACGCTCTCTATTCCGCCTCACATGGGGGTATACTGTAGCTCTTAGTAGAGTGCTGGGGAAATTCTATATGCTCAGAAGACTTGCAGAAACCTGGGAAGCAAACTCTTTAAGGGAATCATTCACGGTCAAGACCTGACTTCAGCGTGAAAGACCTGACTTGGTTGAGCATTCGACCATCTTTGAAATATAGCCACTCTATTAGGTCTGGTGTTGATATTCAGAATTTCCTTTGTTCACTGCATGAGATAAGGACATTTTGTTCCCAACCAAATAAATTGTCTGCATCTAACACTCAATATTTAATTGCTAGTTAATTGATCTCACCCTTTCATTATCTATTTATAGGGTGTCAATGAAATTTAATAACAACCACTCTTCCATTATCCTAATATTCATCATTCTCCCCGTGTATCACACTCCTGACCCATGCATTCTCTTACACATCAGTATTCGCCCAAGTTACCACAGTGAAGTTTTGACAACTGGGCCACTACTTTGTGCTAGAGTCTATCCATGTTCCATTGACCACTGGGATGTGGTGCCATTGCCTGCTGGGCAGTGACCTGGCCACAAAACTCTACCTTACTGAATGTTTTCTTGGAACCACTGGGCCAGTTAGAGTTCTCTGGGAAGTAGACACTGAGTTGGAAGAAGTTCAAAAGATATGTTGGGAAATAACACGTGTGTAAAAGGCAAAGTGAATGAGCAGAATTTGGCTAGGGCAGTGGTTGGCAAACTGAGGCTCGGCAAACCGTGGCTCGCGAGCCACGTGCGGCTCTTTGGCCCTTTGAGTGTGGCTCTTCCACAAAATACCGGCTCTTCCACAAAATACCGACTTCTGCGCATGGGCCACGAAGTTTCAATCACACTGTACGTGCGCACCCACACATGGTATTTTGTGGAAGAGCCACACTCAAGGGGCCAAAGAGCCACATGTGGCTCGCGAGCCATGGTTTGCCGACCACGGGGCGAGGGTAACAGTCAGATGACAATGCCAATGTGGGAGAGTCTCTACCAGCTCAAAAGGGGGCTCTGAAACAAAGGCTGTGCGTTGGAGAATTGGCACATTGAGCAGAAACCTGTAGGCCCGTACAACTGTTTTTCTCAGTCACTGGCTGAAGGCTTGCCCAAGAAGAGCATGACCTCAGCTACCACTGGCTTCGTCTGTCCTTGGCTGGGGCTGCCCCGAGAAGACTGACCTGCAGGAGCTAATGGCTGAGGCTGTCCACTAACCACATCCTCGCAGCCAGGCGGCGAGTCCTCTCAGAGGCATCTGAGCACCCGGATGAATCATCCTGGAGGGCTTAGAATACTGACTGAGTACCTTACAATATAGACTTATACTTGGAAAGAAAGAAGTAAAATGAGAAATATGCTTTATAAATATTTTATAGCCAGTATGTGTATGTGTGTACATATATAAGTATCTACTTTTACAAATTGTATATTATATCTACACATATATTCATTTTATGTATATCATATATATTATATGTATCATATGCACAAAATAAAATTAATAGGTATTTGTAGTTATAATATATATAACAAGAGGCTCAGTGCACAAAAATTTGTGCACTCGGGAGGGTCCCTCAGCCCAGCCTGTGCCCTCTCGCAGTCTGGGACCCCTTTGCGGATGTCCACCTGCTGGTTTAGGCCCGCTCCCTGGGGTATTGGGCCTAAGCTGGCAGTCAGACATCCCCTGGCAACCTGTGGAGCCCTCGGGGGATTTCTACTTGCCAGCGGGGAGCAGCCCTAAGCTGCAGTCGGACATCCTTAGCGCTGCTGAGGAGGCGGGAGAGGCTCCCACCACCACCACTGTACTGGCAGCTGTCAGCCTGGCTTGTGGTTGAACAGAGCTCCCCCTGTGGGAGCACACTGACCACCAGGGGGCAGCTCCTGCATTGAGCGTCTGCCCCCTGGTGGTCAGTGTGTGTCATAGTGACCAGTGATTCCCAGTCGCTCTGCTGTTAGGGTCAATTTGCATATTATCCTTTTATTATATAGGATAGAGGCCTGGTGCATGGGTGGGGGCCGGCTGGTTTGCCCTGAAGGGTGTCCCGGATCAGGGTGGGGGTCCCCGCTGGGGTGCCTGGCCAGCCCAGGTGAGGGGCTGATGGCTGTTTTCAGGCTGGCCACAGCCCCTTCAGGGTAGGGGTCCCTGCTGGGGTGCCTGGCCAGCCTGGGTGAGGGGATGATGGCTGTTTGCAGGCTGGTCACAGCCCCTTCAGGGATGGGGTCCCCGCCGGGGTGCCTGGCCCGCCCAGGGTGTGGCCATCCTGTATGAGGGGCTGATGGCTGTTTGCAGCCTGGCCACAGCTCCTGGCCACCCAAGCTCCCAGTGGAGGCTGGCTGGAAGCAGGTATCTGGGATTTATTTAGCTTCTATAACTGAAACTTTGTTGCCTTTTCCGGAGGCCACAGCTGGCTCAGGGCTGGCGGGAAGCTTGGCTTCCTCCATCGCAGGGGCAACCAAGCCTCCTGTTTGCTCCAGCTCCGTGGCTGCTGGCCGCCATCTTCGTTGGGTTAATTTGCATATAGTCACTCTGATTGGCTGGTGGGCATGGCTTGGGCATAGGAAATGTACAGTCAATTAGCATCTGTCTTTTATTAGTGTAGATAATAAAAGCATAATATGCTAATTTGACTGGACAGATATATTAACTCAAGAAAAATGAAAACATATGTTCACATTCAGACTTGTACAAGACTGTATTTAACAGCAGCTTTATTTACAACTAGAGGCCCTGTGCATGAAATTTTTGCATGGGGAAGGGGAGTGTCCCTCAGCCTGGCCTGCACCCTCTTCAAATGGGACCCCCTGGGGGATTGGGCCTAAACTGGCAGTTGGACATCCCTCTCGCAATCTGGGACCACTGGCTCCTAACCACTCATCTGCCTCCTGGCCTAATTTTCCCTAACCGCTTCTGTCTGCCAGCCTTATCTCCCCCTAACTGCTCCCCTGCCTGCCTGATTGGCACTTAACTGCTCCCCTGCTGCCCTGAATGTCCCCAACTGCCCTCCCCTGCAGGCCTGGTCACCCCTAACTGCCCTCCCCTGCAGGCCTAGTCACCCCCAACTGCCCTCCCCTGAAGGCTTAGTCCCCTCAACTGTCCTCTCCTGCCAACCATCTTGTGGTGGCCATCTTGTGATGATGTCGCGCGAGGGCATTGGGTGAGGGCGTGACACCACCTAGGCTTTTATTATACAGGATGGCTAAGCACTGGAAACCATCCAAGTGCCCATCAAAATGAGGATGCACAGCGGCCTTATTCACACCATGAGAAGGAGCGAGGCTGTTATATGCCACAACATGGTGGGTCTCCCAACACTGTGCTGAGCAAAAGAACCCAAACACAAGAGCACAGATTGTGTCATTTCATTGCCATGAAGTTTCAGAACAGACAAAACTACTCAACTATGAAATAAATCAGACATGCTTCTGTCTGCGGTACAGGGTATTGGCTGGGAAAGGACAAGAGGGAATTTTCTGGGGTGACCAAATATTATATATCTTTTTAAAATATGTTTTTATTTATTTCAGAGAGAGAAAGGGAGAGAGGGATGGAAATATCCTATCTAATAATAGACAAACAGGGTAACTGACCGTACCTTTGCTACGCCTCCCATTGGCTAATCAGTGTGATATGCAAATTAACCACCAACAAAGATGGTGGTTAACTTGCATACGTAGGCTCCAAGCAGCGGAGCAAAGACTGAAGGCGAGCTGGAGCAGCAAAGATGGAAGATGGAAGGCGGCTCCAGCCGGGGCCGCGAAGACGGAGGACGGAAGGCGGCTCCAGCCAGAGCGAAGGCCTGGGCCCCGGGTGCCGGAGGAAAACTGGTGCCCGCAGCCAGGAGAAGGGAAGGCCTATTGCACGAATCTCTTCGTGCAACAGGCCTCTAGTCAATGATAAAAGAGAATCATTGATCAGCTGCCTCCGGCATGGACCCTACTGGGGACCAAGCCATCAACCCAGGCATGTGCTCTGATCCTACTGGGACTCAAACTGTGACCTCCAGGTTCATGGGTCAGGGCTCAACCACTGAGCCATGCTGGCCAGGCAAAATATTATATATCTTAACACATGTTTGCTACATGGCTGCATGCATTTGCTAGAGCTCATCAAACTGTACACTTCATATTTGTACATCTTACTTACACCACAATTTTCCAAAAGGAAGAAAAGTACAGCACACACATGCAATACCATGACAGTGCTCCAGAACGGCTCAGGAAGAAGCTGGACATCAGCAAGTGTTCTGTGGGTGTGGAGCAATCAGAACTCACACGCTGCCAGTGGGTGGTGCCCTGGTACCTCACTGTACAGAACAGGCCACACCCAATGGCAGAGCTGTTCTATTTCTAGGCATGGAAGGGTTGGAGACATACAGATAGAGTTGCTTCTGACATTCTAGTCCATCTATATTCACAAAGGATACGCGCTAGAATGTTGACAGCAGAAGCGCTCACCTGCGTCAGCAGCAGAGCGCCCCTGGACAGCGTGTGGCAGGAAGCAGAGCTGCCCACAGCCACCAGAGGCATGCAGTGACATCACCAGTGCAACGCTGAAGCACAAAATCAGATGCACTTCAGGGCTTCTATTCATAGGAAGCACAAAGTAGCAACCTAATGCATATCGTTGGACATCAGATATTGGAACAGTGACTAGAACAGAGGACAGGAGAGTTTCTTGGGTTTTAGCAAGTTTCTGCTATTTCTGTTATCAGTGCTGATAACATACATGTTGAGTTTAGGGAAAATTCATCAAATTATACACTTCCTCTGTATGCATTTTGGTATGTATGTTATATATCAGTACAAAGTAGAAAGAGGGGTGGATTGACTACTTTTACTGAAATATTCCAGGGTATTTCTGTCTTCAAGGGCTGCTAATTCCACAAAAGGAAGCAATGGCATCAGAAAAAGATCTCCCTTCCCTCCACTCAGCCCCTTTCCCTTCCCTTCCTGGGGCAGGGGAGGAAGTGAGGTCACACCGCTGACCTGGTCCAGCAGGATTCGCATCCTGATGGGAAGAGACCCCAGAGCTCTCTCTCCCAGGCCAGGCCTGTGAGGGCACCGCCAGGAGGCCCCTGCGGACGAGATGGGTTCTCACCAGAAACTCAGCCTCCAGCGCTGTAACCAGTAGACTTGCTGTTCAAGCCCCACCCCCACCCCCACCCCTGCTGCCCTGGCAGCGCAGTCCTCCCTGCTAAGCCTCGGTCCCCCCATCTCTCCGCCTCCCCTCTTTCCCTGTTTGGAGACGTCCGCGTCTCCAATGCTGACCTCTCCGGGAAGCATTTACAACAGCATTTTAAAATCCTGTTTGGCATCCCGCTCGGATGTCGCACTGGCAGAACAGATGCGTCCTGTGTCTAAATGGAACTCATCGCCCCTCCTTGCGAGCTGCCCGCAGCCGGGAAGAGCCCGGGCTCAGAGGAGGGATGCTGTGAGCGGACAGACAGAGGGACGCGCGGCCCCTGAACCAGAGCCAGCACTGGGCACTGCCTCTAGGGCCACGAGCTGTGCAGAAGCATTTACACGTGTCGGTTGGTGGAGTGGGAGAAATTACTCCCGTTTTACAGGGAGACTGAGGCACGCTTAGGCGTCACAAGGGTGAGCGATGGGCCCAGTTCGGAAACCCGCGACCAGTTCTGGGGCAGCACCTCCCACCCGCTCCCTCTCGGGCGCACACGGAACACATTGTCTGCTGACCTGACCCCCCCAGGGATGACGCTCACTCATTCGCAAGATGGCCTTGTGCTGGCCACCCCGGAGGGCCAGGCGCTGCGGTTCACACACTGTGGCTGCGCCGGCGGGAAGCGCTGCTCGGATCTGCGGGAGGGCTTCGCTGGTCCCTGGGCTTTGCTCAGCCAACCTCGCTCAGCTCCCTGGAGAGCGCCAAGGCCCACCCCTCCCCAACCCTCCCCACGCGACCAC
The DNA here is from genome assembly GCF_000412655.1 of Myotis brandtii. Taxonomy (NCBI): domain Eukaryota; kingdom Metazoa; phylum Chordata; class Mammalia; order Chiroptera; family Vespertilionidae; genus Myotis; species Myotis brandtii. The sequence goes on along the minus strand of NW_005362713.1, from coordinate 630,433 downwards.
GCCCTCGCCAAGCTCCGGGCTCTGCTCCACTGCCTGCTCTCCTCCTTGGCCGCTTGCTCCCGTGGCCACCGCTTTGCCCACAGGGTTTCCATGGCCTAAAGCCTCTACTTTCTCCTGGAAGCTGACGAGGTATCAGTAAGAGGACCTCCCCTCAGCCCTCCAGCAAAGCCCGCCGCCCCTCCCGTGCCCCTCCACGAGCTTCCCTGGCATCGCTCCTCCTGTGACCGCAGCCAAGAGCAGGAGGCGGGAAGGGCTGCACCTGAGGACAAATCATCCACAAACCTGCCGGGCTCCGCCCTGAAACCCGGGCGGACAAACAGCTGGGAGCTGGCAGGACCTGTGATGGACCAGGAAACACAGGGCGCCGCTGGGAAACATCAGCCCCATCTGACTTCACAGCTTCCTGAAACCGAATTTGCAGCCACAGAGGGTCGCCTCCTGCCCAGATCCCCCCAAAGCGAAAGATGCCTTGGCGCTGGGCAGCTGAGCTTATGGGCTCGGTCTCCTCCCCAGGACCAGGCTCAGGGCTG
>NW_005362713.1:619135-629772 GCF_000412655.1 Myotis brandtii | reverse complement strand
GGGGGGGGGGGGGGGGGGGGGGGGGGTTAAGGCCACTTCTGCTTCAGAAACACCGGCATGTCCCCAAGGCCTGCAGCACAGACAGACACATGTGCATCTGCCGAAGGCTGTAGAATGTCGCCACATCAGAGCACAGGAATATGGCATAAGTTCTGTCCACCAACTTAAGGACACATAGTCTTTCCAGAACCTGTAAATCCGATTAAATCCGCGTGCCCCAGGGGGTGGGCATTCTCCTGAAGCTCCCGGGCAGCGGCACGATGGCGGACCCAGCAGGTCAGCGCCTCTCCCAGCCCACGAGGCCACAGCAGATACTGGGTTTAAAGAAAAGAAACGCAAAAGGACCAGGAGAGGAGCAGGGAAGGCAGCACTCACCTAATGTGGGGTGTTGGAAAGCAGATGGGTGACTGGCAACCGATTTGGCATCCTAACCCAACAGTGGAGAAAGCCAAGAAATAATCCAAATAAAAAAGTAGAATCCTCAACCGACTCACAAATTGGCAGCACCAGGCATGGCTTCTGGGAGTGGCATTGGGGATGGCGGAAGGCGAGGAAAAGGCGGATGAGGGGCAAGCTGCGTAGCTGTCACCTCCCTCGCTGACAGTGCAATGTTGCCAAGAAGACACTAAACAACCGGTGGCCTGGCCCCAAGGCTCAGCTGGCCAGTCGCCCTGCGACATCTCAAGCAGATGAGTCCATCACCAGTGAAGAGCTCACAGTCATACAGGAAGCATGTGCTCTGCCAGCCCGGGAGTCCTGGGCGCTAGTGACACCGTTTCATACGTTATGCTTTAGTTCCTGCATCCGAAAGATGGGGGATTGGCATGTCTTTCTTTGTAAGCTAAGAATTGTAAAGTGCACATAACATAGCTGGTGCATAGTAAATTCTAGAAAAATAGATCCCATTCTCATTTCACACCACTGGGCAGTTGCCTCTTCTCCTCTCAGCTGGAGGGAACAATTTCTCTTTGGAGAGAGTAAAAGAGCCACGTGTGACTGGAGGAGCTCCCTGCACAGTCGGGCAGAGCAGCGCATAGAAACCAGGGGGCCAGGAAACCTCACACACTAAACATCGCCGCCCTTCCTCCTGGGCTAACCCAACCCTGACCCCAGGCCACACCTTCCAGCAGGAGCCAGAGTGGTCTTTCCAGAGGACCTGACCAGCCCAAGAGGAAAGAATGGGCAGCAGATCCCAGCTCCCAGGAAATGTCTCGGGCCATCGATCCTACCGTGAAGTGGCCGTCCAGAAACCATGCCCAAATACCCGGAGCTTGGGGTGAGTTCATGAGCCATTTGATACTTTTAAAAAAATATTTATTTATTTATTTATTTATAGACAGAGAGAAAGGGAGAGAGAAAGAGAAACACCAAAACTTCTATTGACTGCCTCCTGCATTCCCCCTAATGCATGTACCCTGACCAGGAATTGAACCAGAAACCTTTCTCTGCATGAGAGGATACCTGACCAACTGAGCCACACCAGCCAGGGTCCACTTGACTGTTAAACTGGAGCAAACAACTAGTGACCACCAGACACGGAAGGACATCCAGCAAACAGAGATGGAACCAGTGGAAATGATAAGGCATTGCATTCATCAAGAGAAAACTAATAGGACATAAGAAGAAGAGACAATCAGAAAAGAAAAGAAGTTTTTTGGAAACTGACAACATTATAACAGAAACAAAGAAACTCAATAGCAAGTTTGAAAGATAACATTTTAAAATATCATTGAGAATGAGAAAAATAAAAGAGATGGAACATTTTTAAAAGATACAATTATTATATCAGAAAGTCTAACATCCAAATAATATGATTTCAAAGAAAACAAATGAAATAAAATGATCAGCAAAATAATTCAAGCAAGTTTTCAAGAACTGAAGGGCATAAGGTTCAGACTGCAAGGGCTTGCCAGATGTCCAGAAGAATGGACAAAAATAGATGCACCCCCAGATTCAGCATAACAGCATTTTAGAAAAGTGAGAACAAAGACGATTCTCTAGTTTTCAGAAAGACACAGCGGGTCATTATAAGGGATTAAAACTCAGAGAAATTTGGATTCCCAACAGCAGCACTAGATGCCTAAAGCAGTAGAGAGACGCTTTCAGATCCTGAAAGAACATTTTTCCAATTGATACTAGAATTCATACCCAGAAAAGCTATCAGCCAATATAAGGGTAAGAACAGCATATTTTTAAGATATTTAAATTCCTAAATAATTTACCTTCTTTGTAAACTACTGGAGGATGTGCCCCACCACCAAAACTCACAGAACCCAGCACTCGGAGAGTGCCACCTCAGTAGTGGGAGAAATGAGCCCTAGAACAAATGATTATCTACACTGAGTGGCCAGATTATTATGACCACCCCATCAGTACTTCATTGACACTTCCAAAAATACAGAATATTGAGAGCTTCCTAAGCAAATATTCTCAAGGTTTTATTATTATTATTTGCATAACTAATTCACTTCATTGTGCTGATGGGGTGGTCATAATAATCTGGCCACTCAATGTATCTATGCCTAACAACATAAAGCAAGAACCAAAAGTATAAAACTGTTTCCAAGTAATTTAACTGCTTCCCAAAACAAAACTTCAAAACATTAGGTATACAAAAATATCCAGCACTCTACAGACAAAATTCACAATGCCTGACATATAACAAAAAATTAACAAGCATGCAATGATGCAGGAAAATATGACCGAAAATGAGGAGAAACATCAATGAAAATATACCAACTGGAAAATAACAGAGATGATAGAATTAGCAGTCAAATGCATGAAAACCAGCACTATAGCCCTGACCAGTTTAGCTCAGTGGTTAGAGTGTCAGCCTGCAGACTGAAGGGTCGCCGGTTCCATTGTGGTCCGGGGCACATACCTAAGTTTCAGGCTCAATCTCTGGGGGCATGTGTGAGAGGTGACCAACTGATGTGTCTCTCTCATTTGGATGTTTCTCTCTGTGTCTCTCCCCCTCCTTTCCACTCTCTCTAAAAATTAATGGAAGAAATATCCTCAGGTGAGGATTAACAAAAAAACAACAACAACTGGTGTTATAGTTAAAATATTGATCGTATTAAGTAGAAATCTAGACATATAAATGAGCCAAATCAAATTTCTATAATGAACCCAGGCCAGCAGAGGGGGGCAGTTGGGGGTGACCAGGCCAGCAAGCAGGGGGGGGGGCAGTTAGGGGCGATCAGACCAGTACGCAGAGGCAGTGAGGGGTGATCAGGCTGGCACACGGGGGCAGTTAGGGGTGACCAGGCAGGCAGGCAGTTGAGCGATTAGGAGCCAGCAGTCCAGGTTTGTGAGAGGGATGTCTGACTGCTGATTTAGGCCTGGGATCGGGCCTAAACCGGCAGTCGGACATCCCCCGAGGGGTCCCGGATTGGAGGGGTGCAGGCTGGGCTGAGGGAACCACCCCGTCTGTGCACGAATTTCGTGCACCAGGCCTCTAGTTCACTTATAATGTTAGGACATTATAAGCTGAATACTCATATTGATGAAAAATCCATCAAGTGGGCTGACCAGCAGGTTAGCTACTGGGAGAAGAAGAAGATTAGTAATTTGAAGACATAGCAATAAGAAAGGTCCAAACTAAAACCCAAATGGAAAAAGGACTGAAAACGGTGAGCAGAGTACCTGTGAGCTGTGTGCCATTCCACAGAGTGCTACTCCTGCAGCTGTGTCCTCAAAGGAGAGGGTGGACAGGTGGACACAAATATATTTCAAGAAATAACAGTCAAAATTGTTCCTAAATGATACAATTATAACAACAGATTCAAGAAACTCAATAAACTCCACACACAAGAAACATGTAGAAAATTGCACCATAGCACATGACTCCTGAAAAGCAATGATAAACACAAAAACCTAAAAGCACCAAAAAAGTAAATACATTAAATAAAGAAAAATAAATATAAGGTGGCAGTGAATTTCTACTAGCAAGTCAGAAATAACCAGGAAGACAGTGGAACAATATCTGCGGGGGGCGGGGGGGGGGAATGAAAACAAAAGGGCCAATCTAAAATTCTATAACCAGTAAAACCACCCCTCAAAAACAAAGGCAAAAATAAGTAAATGTTTGACACTCAAAGGCTTAAATAATCCATTATTAGCAGACTTGCATTGCAATAAAAACTAAAGATATTTCTTTCAGGCAGAAGAAAAATAATTTCAGATATAAATCTGGATCTACACAAAAGATTGAAGAGCACTGGAAAGCTAATCATGTAAGAAAATATAAAAATTATTATTTAAATCTATCTAACAGCTGCCTCTCAGAGTCCCAGCAACTGCTGCAAACCACGGAGAGAAAGCTGCCTTCGAGTTCCGACCGAAGCCAGACAGTCCCGCTTCTCCCATTTGAGTCTGGGTCCCTAGAGACTTGCCCGGATCTGGAGCTCAGAGTCTGAGACTCCCTCCCGATTGAAAACAACAACCGCGCCCTCAGCTGCCAGCCCTCTCCCCATGCACTCCGCACCTTAGTATTTCACTTCAGCACTGCGCCTCCTCTGAGTCTCGAGAAGATTCCGAAGATGGCGGCGATATAGGCAGACGCATCCCAGGTCGTGTCCCGGAGCAAATGAATGCCTGGTACGTGGTGCCTTGTTGTGTTGTATTTTGTGCCTTTAAATCAACGCAGCAGATCCAAGCAACAGCAGCCTCCTGATCACCACACCCTCTGTCTGAGGAACAGCAGCTGTACGTGAAGCCTCCCCCCAGCAGCCAGAAGAGCCACCACAGCTGTGAACAGAACCCACCAGAGGAGTTGCTGCCAACTGAGGAGAGCTGCTACTGCAACGGCCCAAAGAGCAACCACAGCCCAAGGAGCCACTGCCACCCAGGGAGCAGCCACTGAACGTCTCAACGTCTAGATAAGTCAGTGAGATCAAACATGGGTAGACAAAGAAACCCCCAAAGGAAAGAAAAGGAGGACTCGCCAGAAAAACAGCTAAGTGATACAGAGGCATGCAACATGACAGAAAAAGAATTCAGAATAAGGGACCTAGAGTGCATAAACCAGATGGAGGAAAAAATCAACAACCTATGCAAGAAGCAAGAAGAAACAGATGAAAAAACCAAATACATATGCAAGAAGCAAGAAGAAACAGATGAAAAAATCAACTACTTATGCAAGAAACTAGAAGAAACAGATGAAAAAATCAACAACTTAAGTAAGTCCCAAGAAGAAATGAAGAGCGACATAGCTGCAATAAAAAGCACCATTGAAAGTATCAACAGTAGACTGGGAGAAGCGGAGGACCGAATTAGTGAATTAGAAGACAAGGAAGCAAAACACACCCAAACTGTACTGCAATTGGAGAAAAAAATTAAAAGACAGGAGGAGAGCCTAAGGGAGCTTTGGGACAACATGAAACGAAACAACATACGAATAATAGGGGTGCCAGAACAACAGAAAGATGAACAAGGATTAGAAAACCTACTCGAAGAAATAATATCAGAAAACTTCCCTGAAGTGGGGAAGAAAAAAGTCACACAAGCACAGAGAGTCCCAAACAAGGTGAACCCGAAAAGACCCACACCAAGACACATCATAATTACCATGGCAAATGTTCAGGACAAAGAGAGAATCTTAAAGGCTGCAAGAGAGAGACGGAAAGTTACATACAAGGGATCTCCCATTAGATTATCAAATGATTTCTCAACAGAAACACATCAGGCCAGAAAAGAATGGACAGAAATCTACAAAGTGATGCAAAGCAAAGGACTGAATCCAAGAATACTCTATCCAGCAAGGCTATCATTCAAAATTGAAGGGGAAATAAGAAGCTTCACAGACAAAAAAAGGCTAAGGGAGTTTATCACCACCAAGCCAGCAATGCAAGAAATGCTAAAGGGACTGGTGTAAAAAGAAGAAATAAAAAGCTCAGAAAGAAAACAGCCACACAAAAAAAGAAATGGCTACAAACAAGTACCTTTCAATAATAACTTTAAATGTAAACGGACTAAATGCTCCAACCAAAAGACATCGAGTGGCTGAATGGATAAAAAAACATGACCCATACATCTGCTGTCTACAAGAGACCCACCTCATTAGAAGGGACTCACACAGACTGAAAGTGAAGGGATGGAAAAATATCTTTCACGCAAATGGAAAGGAAAAGAAAGCTGGGGTAGCAATACTTATATCAGACAAAATAGACCTCAAAGTGAAGGCCATAACAAGAGATAAGGAAGGCCACTTCATAATACTAAAGGGATCAATACAACAAGAAGATATAACCCTGGTAAACATATATGCACCCAATGCAGGAGCACCCAAATACATAAAAAAACTCCTGGAAGATATCAAAGGAGAGATCGACAACAATACAATCATAGTAGGGGACTTTAATACACCACTGACACCACTGGATAAGCCCGCTAGACAAACAATCAGCAAAGAAACAGCAATCCTAAATGACTCACTAGATCAGATGGACTTAATTGACATCTTCAGAACACTTCACCCCAAAGCCATGGAATATACATTCCTCTCAGGTGCTCATGGGACATATTCAAAAATAGACCACATATTGGGTCACAAGCAAAGTCTCCACAAATTCAAGAAGATTGAAATCATAAAAAGCTTCTTCTCAGACCACGATGGCATAATGTTAGAAATAAACTACAATAAAAACAACCCAAAATACTCAAACACTTGGAAGCTGAATAGCATGTTATTAAATATTGATTGGGTTACCAATGACATCAAAGAAGAAATTAAAAACATCCTGGACACTAATGACAATGAAAACACAACAATCCAAAACCTATGGGACACAATGAAAGCAGTCCTGAGAGGGAAGTTTATAGCTCTACAGGCCTACCTCAAAAAACAAGAAAAAATGGTAGTAAATCATCTAACTCTACAACTCAAAGAATTAGAAAGAGAGCAACAAGAAAACCCCAGAGTGAGCAGAAGGAAGGAGATAATAAAGATTAGAGCAGAAATAAATGACATAGAGACCAAAAAAACAATACAGAAAATCAATGAAACCAAGAGCTGGTTCTTTGAAAGGATAAACAAGATCGACAAACCTCTAGCCAGGCTCACCAAGAAGCAAAGAGAGAGGACCCAAATAAACCAAATCAGAAACGATAGAGGCGAAATAACAACAGACCCCACAGAAATACAAATGATTGTTAAACAATACTATGGACAGCTCTACTCCAACAAACTAGACAACCTGGAGGAAATGGACAAATTCCTAGGAAAATACAACATTCCAAAACTCAATCAGGAAGAATCTAAAAATCTCAATAGGCCAATAACTATGGAAGAAATTGAAGCAGTCATCAAAAAGCTCCCAGCAAACAAAAGCCCAGGACCAGATGGCTTCTCAGGGGAGTTTTACCAAACTTTCAAGGAAGAACTAAAACCTATCCTCCTCAGACTACTACAAAAAATTCAGGAGGAAGGAACACTTCCAAGCTCATTCTATGAAGCCAGCATCACCCTAATACCAAAACCAGGTAAAGACAACACAATGAAAGAGAATTACAGGCCAATATCCCTCATGAACATAGATGCCAAAATCCTCAACAAAATCTTAGCAAATCGGATCCAACAGTACATCAGAAGGATCATACACCATGACCAAGTAGGATTTATCCCAGGAATGCAAGGATGGTACAACATCCGTAAATCAATAAACGTAATACATCACATAAACAAATTGAAAGAAAAAAACCACATGGTCATATCAATTGATGCAGAAAAAGCATTCGACAAAATCCAACACCCATTTTTGATAAAAACTCTCAGCAAGGTGGGAATAGAAGGATCATACCTCAACATAATAAAAGCCATATATGACAGGCCCACAGCCAACATCATACTCAATGGACAAAAACTAACACCATTTCCCCTAAGAACAGGAACAAGACAGGGATGCCCACTCTCACCACTCCTCTTCAACATAGTCCTGGAAGTATTAGCCATTGCAATTAGACAAGAAGAAGAAATAAAAGGCATCCAAATTGGAAAAGAGGAAGTAAAACTGTCCTTATTTGCAGACGACATGATATTATACATACAAAACCCTAGAGACTCCATCAAAAAACTACTAGACTTAATACATGAATTTGGCAATGTAGCAGGATACAAAATTAACCCCAAGAAATCTGAGGCATTTCTATACACCAATAGTGAACTTTCAGAAAGAGAGATTAGAAAAACAATCCCATTTACCATCGCACCAAAAAAATTAAGCTACCTAGGAATAAACTTAACTAAAGAGGTAAAAGACCTCTACTCAGAAAACTACAGGACGTTGAAAAAAGAGATAGAGGAAGACATAAAGAGATGGAAGAACATACCATGTTCTTGGATTGGTAGAATCAACATCATTAAAATGTCCATACTACCCAAAGCAATCTATAAATTCAACGCACTTCCCATTAAAATACCAATGGCCTACTTCAAAGATCTAGAACGAACTCTCCAAAAATTCATCTGGAATAAAAAAAGACCCCGAATAGCTGCAGCGATCCTGAGAAAGAACAAAGTAGGTGGGATCTCAATGCCAGATATCAAGCTGTATTACAAAGCCACTGTTCTCAAAACTGCCTGGTACTGGCACAAGAACAGACATATAGATCAGTGGAATAGAATAGAGAGTCCAGAAATTAGCCCGAACCAATATGCTCAATTAATATTTGACAAAGGAGGCAAGAACATACAATGGAGCCAAGATAGTCTCTTCAATAAATGGTGTTGGGAAAATTGGACAGATATATGCAAGAAAATGAAACTAGACCACCAACTTACACCATACACAAAAATAAACTCAAAATGGATAAAGGACTTAAATGTACGACAGGAAACCATAAAAATTCTAGAAGAATCCAAAGGCAACAAAATCTCAGACATATGCCAAAGCAATTTCTTCACTGATACAGCTCCTAGGGCAGTTGAAACTAAAGAGAAAATGAACAAATGGGACTACATCAAAATAAAAAGCTTCTGCACAGCAAAAGAAACCATCAACAAAACAACAAGAAAACCCACTGCGTGGGAAAACATATTTGCCAACGTCATATCTGATAAGGGCCTAATCTCCAAAATTTATAGGGAACTCATACAACTTAACAAAAAGAAGATAAACAATCCAATCAAAAAATGGGCAAAGGATCTAAATAGAGTCAAACTACAGCGGGAAGGCCGGGGAGGGTTGGGGGGCAGGAGGGATGGGGGTAAGAGATCAACTGAAGGACTTGTATGCATGCATATAAGCATAACCAATGGACATAAGACACTGTGGGGTAGGGGAGACCAGGGGATTGTCAAGGGTGGGGGAAAAAAAAGGACACATATGTAATACCCTTTGTAATACTTTAAGCAATAAAAAGAATAAATAAATAAAAATAAAATAAAAATAAAAGTCTGTCTAACAGATTATTAATGTTTAAATTTTAAAATAGTAGCAATATCTTAGGTCATGTATAACCGGTAAAATTAAATATTTGACAACAAAGTGCCAAGGCTGTGCGGGAAAATGAAAGTATCCTATCTAATAAAAGAGAAACATGGTAATTAGCGTACGACCGCTACTTTTCCCATTGACTAATCAGTGCGATATGCAAATTAACTGCCAGCCAAGATGGCGGTTAACCACCAACAAAGATGGCGGTTAATTTGCATATGTAGGCACAATGCTGGGAGGCGAAAGGGAAAGGACGGAAGAAGCCCCCTGCCACTGACGGTGATCGGAAACCCACGGGGGAGCTAAGAGTCGGGGGCAGGGCAAAGGCGGCCCTGAGGGCTGCCTTTGCCTTTCCCCCAGCTGTGATCAGAGAACCAGGCGCCTTTGCTGCCCCGGCCATTGATAGCGGGAAGCAGGGTTGGAGCCAGCAATGGGAGATGGGCAGGGATGGAGCCGGCAGTCCGGGGAGCTAGGGATCCCTTGCCCAGGCCTAAATCCTTGGCCAAAAACATTAGGTCTGGGCAGGAGTGGAGCCTGCAATCGTGGGGAGCTGGGGTCCCCTACACAGACCTAACGCCTTGGCCAGAGGCGTTAGGCCTGGGCAGGGGCGGAACCAGCCATCGCAGGGAGCAGGGACAGAATCAGCGATCCTGGGCAGCTGGGGGTACCCTGCCCAGGCCTAACACCTTGGCCAGAGGCGTTAGGTCTAGGCATGGGCGGAGCCTGCAACCACGGGGAGCTGGGGGTCCCCTGCCCAGGCCTAAGGCCTCGGCCAGAGGCATTAGGCATGGGCAGGGGCGGAGTCAGCAATCGTGAGCAGCTTGGGGTCCCCTGCCCAGGCTTAACGCCTTGGCCAGAGGAATTAGGTCTAGGCAGGGGCAGAGCGGGAGATCACAGGGAGCTGGGGGTCTCCTGCCCAGGACTAATACCTCCACCAGAGGCCTTAGGTCTTGGCAGGGGCGGAGCCAGGAATGGTGGGAGCTGGGGGTCCCCTGCCCAGGCCTGACACCTCTGCTGGAGGCCTCAGGCCTGGGCAAGGGCCCGATCCCATGATCGGCGATCGGAGGGTGATGAGGGTCAACTCCTCTGGCTGAGGCATCAGGCCTGGGCAGGGGGCGGAGCCAGCAATCAGAGGGGGCTGGGGGTCCCCTGCCCAGGCCTGATGCCTGGGCTAGAGGCATCAGGCCTGGGTGGGGGGCGGAG
>NW_005362713.1:610156-619027 GCF_000412655.1 Myotis brandtii | reverse complement strand
TCCTGGGCCAGAGGCATCAGGCCTGGGCGGGTGTCAGAGCCAGTGATGGGGGGAGATGGGGGTCCCCTGTCCAAGCCTGACACCTCTGGCAGAGGCGTCAGGCCTGGGCAAGGGGCCGATCAGGCAATCGGAGGGTGATGGGAGTCAACGCCTCTGGCCAAGGCATCAGGCCTTGGCGATGGCAGAGCCGGTGATCAGGGGGAGAGGGGGGTTCCCTGCCCAGGCCTGAATCCTGGGCCAGAGGCATCAGGCCTGGGCCAGGGGCGGAGCCAGCAATCGGAGGGGTCTGGGGGTCCCCGCCCAGGCCTCTGGGCCAGAGGCATCAGGCTTGGGTGGGGGACAGAACCAGTGATCGGGGGGAAATGAGGGCCCCCTGCCCAGGCCTGACGCCTCTGGCAGAGGCATCAGGCCTGGGCAAGGGGTCGATCCTGCGATTGGAGGGTGATGGGGGTCAACGCCTGAGGGCTCCCAGTATGTGAGAGGGGGCAGGCTGGGCAGAGGGACACTCCCCCCCCACACCCAGTGCACGAATTTCGTGCACCGGGCCCCTAGTCCTATATAATAAAAGGCTAATATGCAAATAGACCAAACAGCAGAACAACCGAACAACCGAACAACTGAACAACCAGTCGCTATGACATGCGCTGACCACCAGGGGGCACGTGTGGAACATGGCAGGCATCAGCAGCAGGCAACAGAGCGTGAAACATGGCAGGCATTGGCCATGGCAGGATGGTGTAGCAGGTGAGTGGGGGCGCCAACCCAAGGCAGGACACCGGTCGCTGTCATTGGGGTGAGCTCTGGTGGTTACTGAACATTCTTCGCTCCTGCGCACCGCGGTCCCTCTCAGCATTTGCACCTGCTGCTGGTGCCAGCCCGACTCACACCCGCTGCCAGCACCCAGCATCAGTCCCAATTGCTCAGCACCGTCAGCAGGTGCAAGCGGTGGCTGCCAGCCTCAATCAGCCCTGAGGGGTTCTCCATCTCCCCCTGCTCCTGAGGGGTGATCGGGGCAGCAGTCGCCACTCACACCTGCTGATGACGCCAGTTCAGCTCACACCCACTGCTGGTGCCAGCCCCAATCGCTCCACGCCATCAGCGGGTGGCAGCAGGGCCAGCACTTCAGAGCATGGGAGTGGTGGCAGCGGGAGCGGGGCTGCTGGCAGACAGGGGAACCAGGGGCTGAGGTGGGAGGGGCCGGGTTGGGATCTGCCCCTGTGCCCACAGCAGCCTCACAGCCCACAGTTCCTTTCAAGGTGCACAAATTTGTGCACTGGGCCCCTAGTACTGTTATAAGTTTCTTATACTATACATGCAATGGCATATGTTTTACTTGAAGTTAGAATGTTATAGGTTATAAAGGTGGACTATAAATACTAAAGTAACCACTAAAATAATACCACAAGGAGATAGAGCTAATAACAAAAGATATTAAAATGGAGTAAAATGTTCTCAATTTTTAAAAAGGCATAAAATTTAAAAAAGGGATACAGAACAGATAAGAAAAATAAAAAATAGAAAATGAGTAAATTTACATCCAATCATATTATTAAGCACACTAAATATAAATGATATACAAACATCCTCAATAAAATGCAGAGCTTGTCAAATTGGATCTTTTAAAAGCAAAACCAAATATATGCTGCCTAAGAGAAATCCTATATAATAAAGAGGTAATATCCAAATGAACCCTCACACCCTCACAAGATGGCTGCCTACAACCAGGCTGGCAGGGAGGTTAGTGAGGAACGACGAAATACCAAACGACTGAACAAGCAGGCTGTGTGGGGTGACCAGGCGGCAGGGGGGTTAGTGAGGGACAATTAAATGACTGAACAAGCAGGCTGCATGGGGTGACCAGGCCGGCAGGGGGGGCAGTTGGGGGCAACCAGGCCGGCAGAGGGGAGTTGGGGGTGGGGCAGTTGAGGGTGACCAGGCCGGCAGGCAGGCAGTTGAGCGATTAGGAGCCAGCAGTCCAGGATTGTGAGAGGGATGTCTGACTGCTGATTTAGGCCCAGGATCGGGCCTAAACGGGCAGTCGGACATCCCCTGAGGGGTCCCGGATTGGAGACCCATTTAAAAGATTGCACAGCAAAGAATATTACCAGGGGTAAAGAAAGATATTTCATAATGATAAGAGGTGATCAAGAGGACATAATTCTGCTAAACGTTTATCCACCTAATAACAGAACTTTATTAAAAATGCAGCAAAAATTGATAGAATTGCAAGGAAAAATTTATAAATCCACAACTTTATTCAGAGATTTCAATGCATTTCTCTCAATAATTGATAAAACAAGGACAAGAAAATCAGTAAGGATATAGTAAACTGAACAATGCCAGCAACCAACTGGAAGTAATTGGCATTTATTAAATAGTTCATCCAACAACAGCAGATTGCACATTTTTTTCAAGTAAGTGCAAAGTGCCACGACCTGCACAGTGAGGTTCAGGATCTACAGGAGGGGCTGACGCACAAATGAAAAATGCTATACAAAAAATATGAATTTTGGAAGGTATGGGGGACCAGGTGGAGTCTCTTTCTTGAAGAAGCACACCGAGCCCGGTCTGTCTCCTTTTTATTCACTTTGAATACACATTTGCCCTTTAGCAATGCATACAGGCAGATCAAAGGTAAAGATTGGTAAACAATGTAAGGATTATCAGGTCAGGAAATTGCCTCAAGTCACTGCAATCACAGGGGGAGGGGGGCAAAACTTGTGCTGATATTCAGCTCTGCTGAATATCAAAGTCCATTGGCCTTCCATTGTCTCTTTTTGATGCTAACTGCTATTTGCTTTAGCCTCCGGCAGCAGAGCGTTTACTAAGATAGGTCATGTTCTGGGCAATAAAATCAGTTTCAGTAAATTTTAAAGGATTTAAGTTATGCAAAGTCTCTTCTCTGATTGTAATGGCATTAACTTAGCAATCAACAACAGAAAAATATCTGTAAAATCACTAAGTATTTTGAAATATAGTAATACTTACTAAATAAACCTTGGATCAAAGAAGAAATCAATAAAACAATGTCGTTTTGACTGAATGGAACTGAAAACACTACAAACCAAAAGTTGTGGAATACAGCTAAAGCTACCAAATGAGGCAGCAATGCTACTCTGAGGTATTTACCTAAGAGAATTGAAAGCAGTATGTATTCATACAGAGACTTGCATATACTGATGATTTTATTTCTATAAAATTCTAAAAAATCAAAACAAGCTTGTAATGATGAGAAGTGGATCAGCAGTTGTCTGTGTAGTGTGGCTGTTGTGGAGGAGCAAGAAGAAGGATTACTTACAAGTGACACAAGAAAACTTTCGGGAGTAATACACATGTTCATTATCATGCATGTAGTTATAGTTTCATGAGTATGATTGCATGCATGGTTATTTGTTTGTTGTCCAATTAGCAAACCATCTCTTCTTGTTAATATCCAGAAAGTATCTCTTCATGCTCTTTATTGTCAAACGCACCACTCCTGGTTAATTTCATATCTCCTGCAACACACACAGGACAGATAGCAACATTGTCATTGCTCAGAAGGCCAGGCCAAGGCCCTTTTGGAAGCTAATTATATTGAAAATAGTAGCCTGGTGCACAAAATTCGTGCACATTGAAAGGGAATTAATTAGAGAAATGTAATTTGGACTCACTATCCGGGGCCCCAGGAGGGGGCGGTGACTCCAGGAGGGGGCGGTGACTCCAGGAGGGGGCGGTGACTCCAGGAGGGGGCGGTGGCTCCAGGAGGGGGCGGGTGGCCTGCTGGCCCCAGCCTTCTGCTCCTGCCCTGCCCTCTGCCCTCTTTGTTTGGGGGAGGAGCAGAGACAACCACGCCCCCTCCTCCTTTTATGCTTAAACCTCTAACAAAATGTCTTCAATGTTTCAGGCTTAGGAAAGCCAACGCCCCGAGGCTGTGCATTAAAAGTCACTGTAGCATCTGCCCTCACATCCGCGAGGAGTGGGGCGCAGGTCTCGCATGGCGGGGTGGGGGGCGGTAGGGGGGCAGGTGGAGAGGCCCTGGAGGAAGGGACATCACAGAGAACGGGCACAAAGGCCCGCTGGGACCGGAGCAGACTCCTTCCCGGGCCAGCGCAGGGACCCACCCACTGGAAAGGAAAATGGGGGCGGGGGGCTTGCCACCCAGTTCAGTACCTGGTGAAACTGTCGTCTTCCTCCCTCGCTGGCCGACGGGGGAGCTGCGGGACCCTCAGGGGCCGCCACACGAGGAGATACTAGGTCAGAGTTCGGTTCGGGCTTTGGATCCGGAACCCCCTGGACTAGCAGATCTGCGAAATAAAGGTGACACTTTCCCCTGGGCGCTGGCTGATGCTCTCCCTGCATCTGCACGACACCAGCAGAGACTGCAGAGCAGACGCCCGAACCTACAGAGTCCAAGTTCAGTCAGGCCCAGGCAGAGCCCTGGACATTCCTTAGGCCTCTGCGCGCTGACCGATGGCGGGGGATTAGGGGCGTTTAAAGGGACCCCTGAAGTGGTCCCTTTGTCTAACGCTGTTACCTCCCTGGAGTCCTGTTTGCAGAGCCAACACCATAAATGCGCCTGCGCGGGGAGGAAACGCGGTTACTCAGGACTCTGAGCCCAGCTGTCCTTAAGGAAGCTCTTGCTTGTGCCTGCCCCGCCTCTGACGTCACTGCGGGACCGCGCCCGCACCAGGTCTGTCCTGGGTCGTCATAGACACAGCTCTGTTCACCCCAAGTCCAACATGTGTGGGCTTCTTGCATTTCCCAGGAGTTGTTTTAAAAAGGAACATTTTGAAAACTACTGTAGGTCAAATTTGTCAATCCTGTCCTTAAAAACAAGTGCAGCACCACTCTGAACGTGACTAGTGTTATACAGCCCCGAGGGAAGACCAATCTTCCTGAAGAGCCATCAGGGCAGCTGCGACCCCTCTCCTGCCTTGTTACTCTGCCCCTGGTGGGCTGAGGTGTGAGTGTGCAGCACCTGGGCAGAGAGGAGGCCAGGCTGTTCTGCCTCCACTGCCCAGGGATGAATGGCCGCCCATGACAAGTGCAGCCTTTGCCGCACACAGAAAAGGCGCTGCTGCACGTCTGGGCAGGGCCTGGTGTCTTTCTACAAGTGTGTGTAAATACATGGAACTTACTCTGTGTCTAGAAGCAGGAATGAGGGGCAGGTATGACTCTAAGTGTGATGGGCCCTGAGGAGCAGGGAGTGCAGGGTGAAGGGGACCCTCCTGATGACACACCCTAGAGTCTTAGACGCTTGCTCAGCCGGGTGGCTCAGTGGTTGAGCATCGACCTAGGAACCAGGAGGCTGTGGTTTGATTTCCAGTCAGGACACTTGCCTTTCCTCCTCCCTGCTGTCAGTGTCCACAGCTGTGATGAGGAAGCTGGGGTGACAGAGGGGGCCACGCTCTCCAAGCCGCCCTCTCTCTCGCTCTGCTCTATGTCCAGCAGCCTCCTGCTCTGCCAAGTCCTCCAAACCTCCCGCTCTCCACCAGCAAGGTCCCAGGAGCCTGTGGGCTTGGGTAGGCGCGAGTGTCCCCGCCTCCCATGCCGGCAATGGTCCCGGGAGCCTGCGGCCTTGGCCGCCCTCACCTCCTGGGGCGCCTGACACTTGCGTATGCAAATTAACCGCCATCTTTGTAGGGTTAATTTGCATAGTCACTCAGTATGGCTGGTGGGTGTGGCTGGTGGGCGTGGCTTGAGTGTAGCAGAGGGATGGCTAATTTGCATGTTTCTCTTTTATTATATAGGACTAGAGGCCCAGTGCATGTATTCGTGCATGAGTGGGGTCTGGTTGGCCAGCCCTGTTCTGAACCGGCCAGCCCTGACCCTGATTGGGATGGGAAGGGGCGAGATCCGGGGGGTGAGGCTGGCTAGGGGGAGGGGCCACGGGCAGTTGGCTGACTGGCCCTGCCCCCTGATCAAACTTCCAGTCAAACTCTCGGTGGAGGGGACAATTTACATATTAGCCTTTTATTATATAGGGTAATATAGATACTCATGCAAGTAAAGCTTTGTCCACTTCACAACAACACAACCCTCCCAAGAAAGGAATAGAACCTGCTGAGTTCTCTGCAGTAAGAAATTGGTCTCCTTCTTTTCAATTTTGGACCAACAATGGAGACAGGTTTCAGATTTGACTCATTTCATAGTTTTTTCAAATTACTCTGATCTCCAAAACCATAAACTGCTGACTTAACTTCCAGGTTCCATCATCAGTGCAGCCGCTTGGGTCCTGAATGCGTGGTCAGGATGGGGAGGACAGAGCATAAAGTACCATTCATTTTATTTCTGGTACATGCTGCTCCCATCCCTGCCGGAATAGAGTCAAAGCCTACCACTCCTTCCAGTGATAGGAACCCCTTTTCTGCAGATTTCTCCTGATAGTTCCAGTACATTAGTTCTAGAAGCTGAGACTCTCCAGAGATGTCACTACAACTAGTTCTGTTTTGAGTGCATGCTTTTACTCTGGGTTGGTCCTCCAATTGAGATGGTTCTACACATTGAGGACATCTCATCAAGTGAGCTGGGCTGGTGACGCCACAATTATTACTCCAACTTCAGGAGGTAGGTCAGCTTTCCCAGCTTTGGGCAGCTTCTCCACACACTGCAGCTTCTCCCGGAAGCAGCCGGCCATGGCCCCGGGCAGGTGGGGATCTCCTTCTGGACTCAGCTGCTACCGGCCACCTCCTCATTCACAAACTGGCCCCTGAAGCCCGGGGCACTGACCCCACCAGGAAAGGCCTCTGCCTGGTCGCCATGATGAGCCACCACAATGAGGTTCTTGTAAGTCATGATTGCGTTTCACTGACGATGACCACAAATGCAAGTTGTAGCCAGAGTGCACAGAAAATTACTGTTTGGTATGTTATAGCATAAAAGTAGAGCACCCTTTTTCCAAACACACCTTCTCTAGAACTCCGTAGCCCCAAATCCCTGCATTCCTAGAGTGGGATCTCCATCCGTGCTGACCACATATCTGCCTCCCAGACGTGCCCTCCAATGGGGACATAGGCAAGAGGCCAATGGGCAGAGAGAAAAGAGTCATCTAGTTTGCACAACTAATTTCTGTCCCTCTCGTAAAATCACCTGGGAGAGCGCACATCACCACATGGAACAACACCGAGGAAGGGCGTCGGTCAGAAGGGTGTTGGTCAGAAGGGCGTCGGTGATAAGGGCATTGCAAAGCGATAGCCTTGGACGTCCCAGTGGAGATGAGCCAACCCAGGGACATCAGAAATTTGTTATACAGGCTGTGGAGGGAAGGAATGACTCCATGGTATCCAGGGACGAGGAGGTGCAAGTGTTAAGGACCCCTGGGTCCACCAGCCACCACTTCTTCCCTTGGCTGCAGATGGTCAGAGTCTCCAAGTTAGCGTGCACCTGGTGACCACAGACCCCACATGCAGGCAGGCGTGTCCATCAGCAGTAGACCAGCCAGTTCTGAACCTTGAATTCAATCTGTTTCTAACATGAGGGGGGTCACCAAAATCAGAATAGTGACACCATTCTTGTGGCCCAATCTCACATAATCCCATTGGGAAAATAGCACGGCAGTGAGAGGGGTAAACCACTTTCCAGAAAATCCTCTAGAACCTGAGTCTGGCCTCTGCGTCCAGGATACCCCCTAGGAAAGTGGAGCTGAGGCACTCCTTGGTTGACCCCACAGACTTGATAGAAGGTAGACAAGTACCCCAAAAGGAGGAGGTGGGGGTGGGACTACCATGAGTGGTCCACAGCACACCACCAAGTTAGATCCACAGTTATGGCCCAGCGAGCCCCAGGCGCAGGAGGGAACTTGGGGAATGTTTAGGGATGCAATCACTGGCACCCACACGGGACTAGTCCGGGCTCAGGATGCCTGCCAGTCCTGGCTGGTCACAGCCACCCAGAAGGGACACAGACATATTCAAGGACAGCTGGCTTCTGAAGCCAGGGCCTCGCACAGAGACCTTGCTCCTGGGAACCTGGGGGAGGAAGGCGCAGAGCCAGCTCCCAGCTACTTTCAAGGAAGATGTAAAGTGAGAGAGAAACAACGGTCATTGTTTTGACACTGAGACTCAGGGTTGTTACCACAGCAACTCAGCCCTGAGGCCTGGCTGATACACAGGATGAGTCCCAGGCACAGAGCATCACGGCCACAGGGGAGCCTCTGGGTGTCAGCACCGATGTGCCTTCTGCCATTCTCAGCCTAGGATAGCTTTCATCCATGATGCTTTGGTGAGCCTAACCCAGGGCCTCTGCTGTGCCTGACGGGACTACGCGGCCATGGAGTTCTTCTTGGGAACACTAACTGCGCCCCACGACGTGTGCTCTTTGCCCCACCCTGGACGCGGGCAGGAAAGTGAGCGCAGTCCATCCTCGGCCATTCCTGGCGGGCGGAGCCCCGCACAGAAAGTCCTTCTGAGCCTCAGGGACACAGGACAGGAACCGCCTGCTCTCCGCTGGAGGCCTCCCTCGGGGAGGAGTGGTCCTGTCCTCACACTCACTTTCGTAGCTTTGATAAAATACTGAAACATTTGAAGAAAAGAGGAAAAGTAATCTCACTCCTTCCAGGGCCTTCCCTAGAGGTAACAACAATGGGGCCTCTGAACCATCAGGAATCAGCCAGGAGGCCTCCGTCCTGTGGGGCCCGTGACTGGGCCCGCGGTGGGCAGGGGTTCCTGCTGCTGCTGAAGATCCTGGGCAAACGCGAAGGCAGCTGCCCGCTGGACCTGGACGGCACTGCAGCTCCTGCCCCAGCCGCCCCCTTGTAGAGCCCCAGGACGGGATGCAGGGCTCCAGGACGGGGTGCAGGGCTCCAGGAGGGGGCGCGGAGCTCCAGGAGGGGGTGCAGGGCTCCAGGAGGGGGTGCAGGGCTCCAGGAAGAGGGGCGGGGCTCCAGGAGGG
>NW_005362713.1:603257-609264 GCF_000412655.1 Myotis brandtii | reverse complement strand
CAGGAAGAGGCTCGGGGCCCCAGGAGGGGGCGGTGACTCCAGGAGGGGGCGGTGACTCCAGGAGGGGGCGGTGACTCCAGGAGGGGGCGGTGGCTCCAGGAGGGGGCGGGTGGCCTGCTGGCCCCAGCCTTCTGCTCCTGCCCTGCCCTCTGCCCTCTTTGTTTGGGGGAGGAGCAGAGACAACCACGCCCCCTCCTCCTTTTATGCTTAAACCTCTAACAAAATGTCTTCAATGTTTCAGGCTTAGGAAAGCCAACGCCCCGAGGCTGTGCATTAAAAGTCACTGTAGCATCTGCCCTCACATCCGCGAGGAGTGGGGCGCAGGTCTCGCATGGCGGGGTGGGGGGCGGTAGGGGGGCAGGTGGAGAGGCCCTGGAGGAAGGGACATCACAGAGAACGGGCACAAAGGCCCGCTGGGACCGGAGCAGACTCCTTCCTGGGCCAGCGCAGGGACCCACCCACTGGAAAGGAAAATGGGGGCGGGGGGCTTGCCACCCAGTTCAGTACCTGGTGAAACTGTCGTCTTCCTCCCTCGCTGGCCGACGGGGGAGCTGCGGGACCCTCAGGGGCCGCCACACGAGGAGATACTAGGTCAGAGTTCGGTTCGGGCTTTGGATCCGGAACCCCCTGGACTAGCAGATCTGCGAAATAAAGGTGACACTTTCCCCTGGGCGCTGGCTGATGCTCTCCCTGCATCTGCACGACACCAGCAGAGACTGCAGAGCAGACGCCCGAACCTACAGAGTCCAAGTTCAGTCAGGCCCAGGCAGAGCCCTGGACATTCCTTAGGCCTCTGCGCGCTGACCGATGGCGGGGGATTAGGGGCGTTTAAAGGGACCCCTGAAGTGGTCCCTTTGTCTAACGCTGTTACCTCCCTGGAGTCCTGTTTGCAGAGCCAACACCATAAATGCGCCTGCGCGGGGAGGAAACGCGGTTACTCAGGACTCTGAGCCCAGCTGTCCTTAAGGAAGCTCTTGCTTGTGCCTGCCCCGCCTCTGACGTCACTGCGGGACCGCGCCCGCACCAGGTCTGTCCTGGGTCGTCATAGACACAGCTCTGTTCACCCCAAGTCCAACATGTGTGGGCTTCTTGCATTTCCCAGGAGTTGTTTTAAAAAGGAACATTTTGAAAACTACTGTAGGTCAAATTTGTCAATCCTGTCCTTAAAAACAAGTGCAGCACCACTCTGAACGTGACTAGTGTTATACAGCCCCGAGGGAAGACCAATCTTCCTGAAGAGCCATCAGGGCAGCTGCGACCCCTCTCCTGCCTTGTTACTCTGCCCCTGGTGGGCTGAGGTGTGAGTGTGCAGCACCTGGGCAGAGAGGAGGCCGGGCTGTTCTGCCTCCACTGCCCAGGGATGAATGGCCGCCCATGACAAGTGCAGCCTTTGCCGCACACAGAAAAGGCGCTGCTGCACGTCTGGGCAGGGCCTGGTGTCTTTCTACAAGTGTGTGTAAATACATGGAACTTACTCTGTGTCTAGAAGCAGGAATGAGGGGCAGGTATGACTCTAAGTGTGATGGGCCCTGAGGAGCAGGGAGTGCAGGGTGAAGGGGACCCTCCTGATGACACACCCTAGAGTCTTAGACGCTTGCTCAGCCGGGTGGCTCAGTGGTTGAGCATCGACCTAGGAACCAGGAGGCTGTGGTTTGATTTCCAGTCAGGACACTTGCCTGGGTTGCGGATTCGATCCCCAGTAGGGGGCGTGCAGGAGGCAGCCCATCAATGATTCTCTCTCATCATTGATGTTTCTCTCTCCCTTCCTCTCTGAAATCAATAGAAATATTTGAAGAGTGGCATGTTTACATAACAGGCTATTGCACAAATGTGCGTGGCTTGCAAACCACCCTCTGCCATGTGCAGATAAGTTGAGGCAGAGACGCCTCACAAAAAGTAGACTAGAGACTCCTATCTTTGGAAGCTATGATGGGAAGAAAACAGCCAGGCCCCAGGGCACATGAGGGAAGCCCAGTACTTGTCTAATTTTAGAGGCAAAGTACCATGCATTTGTGGTCATGGCAGGTCCTTGGGGGCTGCTTTGCTTCTGATGGCCTCACTCCGTGTCCGACAAGCGTGCCCAGGGCTGTTGGCACTCAGTTCTCTCTCCTCGTGACCAGCCTGGCTTTCTTCACAAGCTGGGTCCCAGGAGGGCCAGCCCTGTGGGCAGGTGTTGATCAGGCCTATACTCACATCCCATTGAGCAAAGCAAAGTGATGGCCTCACCCAGAGTCGGTGTGAAGGAGTCTATACAAGATCATGGGCATAGCAAGGTGGTTCTTGGGGTTCATCATATAACAGCTACCACAGCCATGTGGTGCCTGGGAACCCCTAGAACAGGCTGACCTGCTTCCTCCTGATCCCCCAGCACTTGGTTTGTCCGGCGCTGGGAACAGGCAGAAGCTGCTGCAAGAGGCCAGAGTTTTGTCCAAGGGGCCGTGCAGCAGAGGTTCTTGGTAATGAGCTCCATGAGTCCTCTGTCCCAGCCACCGGTGGGCATTACAAGCACAAGCAGAGACATTTCCATGGCACTTGCGCTCACGCACAAGCAGCCTGGCCAACGACTTGCTACGTCCATCTCGCCAGCATGGTTTTCCGTGCGTCCTGAGCAGAGCCGTGGAGCACGCCTAGCACAGAGGGCCATGCTCAGTGTTTGTTATTTCATTAACCACACAACCAGAGAGGAGCAATCACTCAATCCATTTTATAGATCGGTAAGCTGAGGCTCACGTACAGCAACTTGACCAAAGTCTCATGGCTGGTGACTCCAAAGCTTGCCTGCCTCTCCAGAGCCTGTGTGAGCCTCGGGCCTCCTTGTCTTTGAAAGGCTGCTCTTGGCCTGGATTTCCATCCGAACTCCAGGAAAGCCCCCTTCCCAGCCCACGACCCTGCCGACATGTGGGCCAGATGTGCAGGGTGCTGAAGCGACTGAAAATGTGGGCTTTGGAATGTGATTGTCAGGAATTGGATAGATTGCCTGTCTTGGGCAGTTTTCTAATCTGTAGAGTTGGGTTATCATAGTCCTGCCTCAGAGCATTGCTTATAAATAAGTTAGATGCCAGAGAGTGCTTAAAAAGAGTGCTGGGACCAACTCACACCACATGAAAGGGGACAATTTACATATTAGCCTTTTATTATATAGGGTAATATAGATACTCATGCAAGTAAAGCTTTGTCCACTTCACAACAACACAACCCTCCCAAGAAAGGAATAGAACCTGCTGAGTTCTCTGCAGTAAGAAATTGGTCTCCTTCTTTTCAATTTTGGACCAACAATGGAGACAGGTTTCAGATTTGACTCATTTCATAGTTTTTTCAAATTACTCTGATCTCCAAAACCATAAACTGCTGACTTAACTTCCAGGTTCCATCATCAGTGCAGCCGCTTGGGTCCTGAATGCGTGGTCAGGATGGGGAGGACAGAGCATAAAGTACCATTCATTTTATTTCTGGTACATGCTGCTCCCATCCCTGCCGGAATAGAGTCAAAGCCTACCACTCCTTCCAGTGATAGGAACCCCTTTTCTGCAGATTTCTCCTGATAGTTCCAGTACATTAGTTCTAGAAGCTGAGACTCTCCAGAGATGTCACTACAACTAGTTCTGTTTTGAGTGCATGCTTTTACTCTGGGTTGGTCCTCCAATTGAGATGGTTCTACACATTGAGGACATCTCATCAAGTGAGCTGGGCTGGTGACGCCACAATTATTACTCCAACTTCAGGAGGTAGGTCAGCTTTCCCAGCTTTGGGCAGCTTCTCCACACACTGCAGCTTCTCCCGGAAGCAGCCGGCCATGGCCCCGGGCAGGTGGGGATCTCCTTCTGGACTCAGCTGCTACCGGCCACCTCCTCATTCACAAACTGGCCCCTGAAGCCCGGGGCACTGACCCCACCAGGAAAGGCCTCTGCCTGGTCGCCATGATGAGCCACCACAATGAGGTTCTTGTAAGTCATGATTGCGTTTCACTGACGATGACCACAAATGCAAGTTGTAGCCAGAGTGCACAGAAAATTACTGTTTGGTATGTTATAGCATAAAAGTAGAGCACCCTTTTTCCAAACACACCTTCTCTAGAACTCCGTAGCCCCAAATCCCTGCATTCCTAGAGTGGGATCTCCATCCGTGCTGACCACATATCTGCCTCCCAGACGTGCCCTCCAATGGGGACATAGGCAAGAGGCCAATGGGCAGAGAGAAAAGAGTCATCTAGTTTGCACAACTAATTTCTGTCCCTCTCGTAAAATCACCTGGGAGAGCGCACATCACCACATGGAACAACACCGAGGAAGGGCGTCGGTCAGAAGGGTGTTGGTCAGAAGGGCGTCGGTGATAAGGGCATTGCAAAGCGATAGCCTTGGACGTCCCAGTGGAGATGAGCCAACCCAGGGACATCAGAAATTTGTTATACAGGCTGTGGAGGGAAGGAATGACTCCATGGTATCCAGGGACGAGGAGGTGCAAGTGTTAAGGACCCCTGGGTCCACCAGCCACCACTTCTTCCCTTGGCTGCAGATGGTCAGAGTCTCCAAGTTAGCGTGCACCTGGTGACCACAGACCCCACATGCAGGCAGGCGTGTCCATCAGCAGTAGACCAGCCAGTTCTGAACCTTGAATTCAATCTGTTTCTAACATGAGGGGGGTCACCAAAATCAGAATAGTGACACCATTCTTGTGGCCCAATCTCACATAATCCCATTGGGAAAATAGCACGGCAGTGAGAGGGGTAAACCACTTTCCAGAAAATCCTCTAGAACCTGAGTCTGGCCTCTGCGTCCAGGATACCCCCTAGGAAAGTGGAGCTGAGGCACTCCTTGGTTGACCCCACAGACTTGATAGAAGGTAGACAAGTACCCCAAAAGGAGGAGGTGGGGGTGGGACTACCATGAGTGGTCCACAGCACACCACCAAGTTAGATCCACAGTTATGGCCCAGCGAGCCCCAGGCGCAGGAGGGAACTTGGGGAATGTTTAGGGATGCAATCACTGGCACCCACACGGGACTAGTCCGGGCTCAGGATGCCTGCCAGTCCTGGCTGGTCACAGCCACCCAGAAGGGACACAGACATATTCAAGGACAGCTGGCTTCTGAAGCCAGGGCCTCGCACAGAGACCTTGCTCCTGGGAACCTGGGGGAGGAAGGCGCAGAGCCAGCTCCCAGCTACTTTCAAGGAAGATGTAAAGTGAGAGAGAAACAACGGTCATTGTTTTGACACTGAGACTCAGGGTTGTTACCACAGCAACTCAGCCCTGAGGCCTGGCTGATACACAGGATGAGTCCCAGGCACAGAGCATCACGGCCACAGGGGAGCCTCTGGGTGTCAGCACCGATGTGCCTTCTGCCATTCTCAGCCTAGGATAGCTTTCATCCATGATGCTTTGGTGAGCCTAACCCAGGGCCTCTGCTGTGCCTGACGGGACTACGCGGCCATGGAGTTCTTCTTGGGAACACTAACTGCGCCCCACGACGTGTGCTCTTTGCCCCACCCTGGACGCGGGCAGGAAAGTGAGCGCAGTCCATCCTCGGCCATTCCTGGCGGGCGGAGCCCCGCACAGAAAGTCCTTCTGAGCCTCAGGGACACAGGACAGGAACCGCCTGCTCTCCGCTGGAGGCCTCCCTCGGGGAGGAGTGGTCCTGTCCTCACACTCACTTTCGTAGCTTTGATAAAATACTGAAACATTTGAAGAAAAGAGGAAAAGTAATCTCACTCCTTCCAGGGCCTTCCCTAGAGGTAACAACAATGGGGCCTCTGAACCATCAGGAATCAGCCAGGAGGCCTCCGTCCTGTGGGGCCCGTGACTGGGCCCGCGGTGGGCAGGGGTTCCTGCTGCTGCTGAAGATCCTGGGCAAACGCGAAGGCAGCTGCCCGCTGGACCTGGACGGCACTGCAGCTCCTGCCCCAGCCGCCCCCTTGTAGAGCCCCAGGACGGGATGCAGGGCTCCAGGACGGGGTGCAGGGCTCCAGGAGGGGGCGCGGAGCTCCAGGAGGGGGTGCAGGGCTCCAGGAGGG
>NW_005362713.1:541427-603241 GCF_000412655.1 Myotis brandtii | reverse complement strand
CAGGAAGAGGCTCGGGGCCCCAGGAGGGGGCGGTGACTCCAGGAGGGGGCGGTGACTCCAGGAGGGGGCGGTGACTCCAGGAGGGGGCGGTGGCTCCAGGAGGGGGCGGGTGGCCTGCTGGCCCCAGCCTTCTGCTCCTGCCCTGCCCTCTGCCCTCTTTGTTTGGGGGAGGAGCAGAGACAACCACGCCCCCTCCTCCTTTTATGCTTAAACCTCTAACAAAATGTCTTCAATGTTTCAGGCTTAGGAAAGCCAACGCCCCGAGGCTGTGCATTAAAAGTCACTGTAGCATCTGCCCTCACATCCGCGAGGAGTGGGGCGCAGGTCTCGCATGGCGGGGTGGGGGGCGGTAGGGGGGCAGGTGGAGAGGCCCTGGAGGAAGGGACATCACAGAGAACGGGCACAAAGGCCCGCTGGGACCGGAGCAGACTCCTTCCTGGGCCAGCGCAGGGACCCACCCACTGGAAAGGAAAATGGGGGCGGGGGGCTTGCCACCCAGTTCAGTACCTGGTGAAACTGTCGTCTTCCTCCCTCGCTGGCCGACGGGGGAGCTGCGGGACCCTCAGGGGCCGCCACACGAGGAGATACTAGGTCAGAGTTCGGTTCGGGCTTTGGATCCGGAACCCCCTGGACTAGCAGATCTGCGAAATAAAGGTGACACTTTCCCCTGGGCGCTGGCTGATGCTCTCCCTGCATCTGCACGACACCAGCAGAGACTGCAGAGCAGACGCCCGAACCTACAGAGTCCAAGTTCAGTCAGGCCCAGGCAGAGCCCTGGACATTCCTTAGGCCTCTGCGCGCTGACCGATGGCGGGGGATTAGGGGCGTTTAAAGGGACCCCTGAAGTGGTCCCTTTGTCTAACGCTGTTACCTCCCTGGAGTCCTGTTTGCAGAGCCAACACCATAAATGCGCCTGCGCGGGGAGGAAACGCGGTTACTCAGGACTCTGAGCCCAGCTGTCCTTAAGGAAGCTCTTGCTTGTGCCTGCCCCGCCTCTGACGTCACTGCGGGACCGCGCCCGCACCAGGTCTGTCCTGGGTCGTCATAGACACAGCTCTGTTCACCCCAAGTCCAACATGTGTGGGCTTCTTGCATTTCCCAGGAGTTGTTTTAAAAAGGAACATTTTGAAAACTACTGTAGGTCAAATTTGTCAATCCTGTCCTTAAAAACAAGTGCAGCACCACTCTGAACGTGACTAGTGTTATACAGCCCCGAGGGAAGACCAATCTTCCTGAAGAGCCATCAGGGCAGCTGCGACCCCTCTCCTGCCTTGTTACTCTGCCCCTGGTGGGCTGAGGTGTGAGTGTGCAGCACCTGGGCAGAGAGGAGGCCGGGCTGTTCTGCCTCCACTGCCCAGGGATGAATGGCCGCCCATGACAAGTGCAGCCTTTGCCGCACACAGAAAAGGCGCTGCTGCACGTCTGGGCAGGGCCTGGTGTCTTTCTACAAGTGTGTGTAAATACATGGAACTTACTCTGTGTCTAGAAGCAGGAATGAGGGGCAGGTATGACTCTAAGTGTGATGGGCCCTGAGGAGCAGGGAGTGCAGGGTGAAGGGGACCCTCCTGATGACACACCCTAGAGTCTTAGACGCTTGCTCAGCCGGGTGGCTCAGTGGTTGAGCATCGACCTAGGAACCAGGAGGCTGTGGTTTGATTTCCAGTCAGGACACTTGCCTGGGTTGCGGATTCGATCCCCAGTAGGGGGCGTGCAGGAGGCAGCCCATCAATGATTCTCTCTCATCATTGATGTTTCTCTCTCCCTTCCTCTCTGAAATCAATAGAAATATTTGAAGAGTGGCATGTTTACATAACAGGCTATTGCACAAATGTGCGTGGCTTGCAAACCACCCTCTGCCATGTGCAGATAAGTTGAGGCAGAGACGCCTCACAAAAAGTAGACTAGAGACTCCTATCTTTGGAAGCTATGATGGGAAGAAAACAGCCAGGCCCCAGGGCACATGAGGGAAGCCCAGTACTTGTCTAATTTTAGAGGCAAAGTACCATGCATTTGTGGTCATGGCAGGTCCTTGGGGGCTGCTTTGCTTCTGATGGCCTCACTCCGTGTCCGACAAGCGTGCCCAGGGCTGTTGGCACTCAGTTCTCTCTCCTCGTGACCAGCCTGGCTTTCTTCACAAGCTGGGTCCCAGGAGGGCCAGCCCTGTGGGCAGGTGTTGATCAGGCCTATACTCACATCCCATTGAGCAAAGCAAAGTGATGGCCTCACCCAGAGTCGGTGTGAAGGAGTCTATACAAGATCATGGGCATAGCAAGGTGGTTCTTGGGGTTCATCATATAACAGCTACCACAGCCATGTGGTGCCTGGGAACCCCTAGAACAGGCTGACCTGCTTCCTCCTGATCCCCCAGCACTTGGTTTGTCCGGCGCTGGGAACAGGCAGAAGCTGCTGCAAGAGGCCAGAGTTTTGTCCAAGGGGCCGTGCAGCAGAGGTTCTTGGTAATGAGCTCCATGAGTCCTCTGTCCCAGCCACCGGTGGGCATTACAAGCACAAGCAGAGACATTTCCATGGCACTTGCGCTCACGCACAAGCAGCCTGGCCAACGACTTGCTACGTCCATCTCGCCAGCATGGTTTTCCGTGCGTCCTGAGCAGAGCCGTGGAGCACGCCTAGCACAGAGGGCCATGCTCAGTGTTTGTTATTTCATTAACCACACAACCAGAGAGGAGCAATCACTCAATCCATTTTATAGATCGGTAAGCTGAGGCCGTACTACAGCAACTTGACCAAAGTCTCATGGCTGGTGACTCCAAAGCTTGCCTGCCTCTCCAGAGCCTGTGTGAGCCTCGGGCCTTGTCTTTGATGAAAGGCTGCTCTTGGCCTGGATTTCCATCCGAACTCCAGGAAAGCCCCCTTCCCAGCCCACGACCCTGCCGACATGTGGGCCAGATGTGCAGGGTGCTGAAGCGACTGAAAATGTGGGCTTTGGAATGTGATTGTCAGGAATTGGATAGATTGCCTGTCTTGGGCAGTTTTCTAATCTGTAGAGTTGGGTTATCATAGTCCTGCCTCAGAGCATTGCTTATAAATAAGTTAGATGCCAGAGAGTGCTTAAAAAGAGTGCTGGGACCAACTCACACCACATGAAAGATAAACTCAAATGGATAAAAGACTTAAATGTAAGTCGGGAAACCATAACCATCCTAGAAGAAACCATAGGCAGTAAAATCTGAGACATCTCTCGTGGAAATATGTTTACAGACACAGCTCCTAGGGTAAAGGAAACTAAGGAAAAAATAAACAAATGGGACTACATCGAAATAAAAAGCTTTTGCACAGCAAAAGAAACCATAAACAAAACAAAAAGGGAGCCCACTGTATGAGAGAACATATTTAGGAATGATACATCTGATAAAGGGTTAATATCCAAAATATACAAGGAACTCATACAACTTAACAAAAGGAAGACAGACAATCCAATCAAAAAATGGGCAAAGGACCTAAATAGACACTTCTCTAAAGAGGACATACAGATGTCCAAGAGACGTGAAAAAATGCTCAAAGTCACTAATCATCAGAGAGATGAAAATTAAAATGTCAATGAGGTACCATCTCACACCTGTCAGAATGGTTACCATCAACAAATCAACAAATGTCAAGTGCTGGAGAGGATGCAGAGAAAAGGGAACACTCGTGCACTGCTGGTGGGAATACAGACTGGTGCAGCCACTGTGGAGGACAATATGGAGTTTCCTCAAAAAATTAAATATGGAACTGCCACTTGACCCAGTGACCCCACTTCTAGGAATATATCCTGAGAAACCTGAAACATCAATCAGAAAGAATATATTCATCCCTGTGCTCATAGCAGCACAATTCATAATAGCTAAGATCTGGAAACAGACCAAGTGGCCATCAGTAGATGAGTGGATAAAAAGCTGTGGTACATCTACACCATGGAATATGTACACCATATCTGCATAACCCATGGACACAGACAATAAGGTGGTGAAGGCCGGGGTGGGGGGTGAAGGCAGGCTAGAAGAAGTCAATGGGGGGAAGAGGGGGACACATGTAATACTTTCAACAGTAAAGATTTAAAAGTAAAAGAAAAAATATTAGAAATAAGTAAATAATGAAAGATGTAAATGTTGGGGAAAGAGAGGCTGGGAATTCAGGAGCACTGGACTCAGGCTGTGCTCCACCTGTCGCTTCAGGGCAGAGGAGCAGCCTGCTGCCCAGCACATAACCAGGTGTGGCAACATCAACCGTGAAAGAACTGTGCAGCCGTGTGCGCGAAGCTAATACCGAAAGTCCTTCCTGTCGGGAACAGGACGCGTAGTGACCGC
Organism: Myotis brandtii; assembly: GCF_000412655.1. NCBI lineage: Eukaryota > Metazoa > Chordata > Mammalia > Chiroptera > Vespertilionidae > Myotis > Myotis brandtii. Next base: position 598,934 of record NW_005362713.1, on the reverse strand, counting down.
TCTGAACAGACCTCAACGTTAACAACCAGCTCGCCAGCCTTAAGGTCAGGCTGAACTTGAGCCCTGAAGCCACAGAAAGCACTGGGGGCCCTGAGGAGGGAGAGGCTGGGAAGGAGCTCCTGAGGCCTCTGGAGCTGGGAGCCAGCCCCCTGGGGAGGGGGGGGGGGCGTGGGAGTCAGAGCAGGGCCCAGTCCTGGGGGCGATGCCCTGGACAGACACTCTGGCCAAGGAAAGGAAGGAAACCTGAGAAGAAGACAGGACCCGGGCACCTTTCCAGAGCCTGGGAGTCACATCAGATGGACTGAGCCCGACTGGGGTCTTGGGTCCTGCCTGGCTCGGGTCTGTGTTATCCGCCTGGGCAGTGCCAGGGCTGTGCTGGGGCTGAGAGGAGGGGTGGGAAAGCCACAGAGGAACAGGCCTCGGAGAAACCCCCTGGGGCTGTGGACCCGCACAGTGGGCACTGGCCCAGCTTGGCCAGGACAGGACGCCCGCTGTCCTTTCTTCCTCCTCCAGTTAATGAGCCTCGCTCTGCTCCAGGGAAGCTCACTGCATGGGAACTGCGCACATCGCCGTTCAGACCTCCCTCCCTCTGCACTTCAATCCCACTCACTCCCGGGCCCACCTCACCTCACGGGGACCCTCTCACACTCTGCAGCTCCCCGCGAGGGCAGGCGCCGCACACTGTCCAGTCCTCGTATTAGGTTGCTGTGGGGCCAGAGACTCCCCAATGCCTTCGTGGGCTCCGCCTTCCCAGGCCAACAGAGCAGACCAGCTCCCTGCCGGGGTTACCCGCTAAGCACTGGGCAACAGTGTCCTCTGGGCAGAGTCGCCTAGGTACCTGGGTCCAGCTGCCCCTCTGCCCCTCCCCTTGGTCTGCTGATTGACAGTCCTGTCTATGGTGTGGGGCATGGAGTTTGCCAAAGAGAAAAGGACCCTGGGGCCCTGGCACTACCCTCCTGATGTGTTTAGGGGAACCTACTCTGGCCTGGAGCCCTGGGAGGCTGGTGAGGAGGGGCTGGGAGGCAGGGTTCCTGAGGGTCAACTGGCCACAACCCCTTCGACCCCTTGAGGCAGCACAGCCAGGAGGCCAGGCCCAGCACGTGCAGAGGGGCCAGCCTCAGCCTCTGCCAGGGCAGCAGGGCTTGGAGTCCATCCCCAGACCCGTGTCCGGGGACCAAGCAGCATGACCTGAGCTCATTACTCCACTGTGAGCCTGTTCCTTTGTCAGCAAAACAGAGATAAAAATGCCACCACCCCTTAAAGACCATAAGTAGATGAATGGAATAGCCTGGATAAAGTGTCCCTCTAGCAGGTTCACGCCCCCTCTGTGCTCCCTCCCACCCTGTGACTGTAGGAACAGTCCCTTCCTTCCCCTCCTGAAGGTCCATGGAGCCCCAATTGTGAGCAGCATCTCAGGCCCTGCCCCCCTCCTTCCCATTACTTAGCACAGCTTTCCACTCCCAGCCAGGCCTGTATGCAGGGCCCACGTGCATCTACCTCCCAGCCAGGCCTGTATGCAGGGCCCACGTGCATCTACCTCCCAGCAGGCCATGTATGCAGGGCTCACGCATCTACCTCCCAGCAGGACATGTATGCAGGGCCCATGTGTATCTACCTCCCAGCCAGGCCTGTATGCAGGGCCCACGTGCATCTACCTCCCAGCCCGGCCTGTATGCAGGGCCCATGTGTATCTACCTCCCAGCAGGCCATGTATGCAGTGCCCATGTGTATCTCCCTCCCAGCCAGGCCTGTATGCAGGGCCCACGTGCATCTACCTCCCAGCCCGGCCTGTATGCAGGGCCCATGTGTATCTACCTCCCAGCAGGCCATGTATGCAGTGCCCATGTGTATCTCCCTCCCAGCCAGGCCTGTATGCAGGGCCCACGTGCATCTACCTCCCAGCCCGGCCTGTATGCAGGGCCCATGTGTATCTACCTCCCAGCAGGCCATGTATGCAGTGCCCATGTGTATCTCCCTCCCAGCCAGGCCTGTATGCAGGGCCCACGTGCATCTACCTCCCAGCCCGGCCTGTATGCAGGGCCCATGTGTATCTACCTCCCAGCAGGCCATGTATGCAGTGCCCATGTGTATCTCCCTCCCAGCCAGGCCTGTATGCAGGGCCCACGTGCATCTACCTCCCAGCCCGGCCTGTATGCAGGGCCCATGTGTATCTACCTCCCAGCAGGCCATGTATGCAGTGCCCATGTGTATCTCCCTCCCAGCCAGGCCTGTATGCAGGGCCCACGTGCATCTACCTCCCAGCCCGGCCTGTATGCAGGGCCCATGTGTATCTACCTCCCAGCAGGCCATGTATGCAGTGCCCATGTGTATCTCCCTCCCAGCCAGGCCTGTATGCAGGGCCCACGTGCATCTACCTCCCAGCCCGGCCTGTATGCAGGGCCCATGTGTATCTACCTCCCAGCAGGCCATGTATGCAGTGCCCATGTGTATCTCCCTCCCAGCCAGGCCTGTATGCAGGGCCCACGTGCATCTACCTCCCAGCCCGGCCTGTATGCAGGGCCCATGTGTATCTACCTCCCAGCAGGCCATGTATGCAGTGCCCATGTGTATCTCCCTCCCAGCCAGGCCTGTATGCAGGGCCCACGTGCATCTACCTCCCAGCCCGGCCTGTATGCAGGGCCCATGTGTATCTACCTCCCAGCAGGCCATGTATGCAGTGCCCATGTGTATCTCCCTCCCAGCCAGGCCTGTATGCAGGGCCCACGTGCATCTACCTCCCAGCCCGGCCTGTATGCAGGGCCCATGTGTATCTACCTCCCAGCAGGCCATGTATGCAGTGCCCATGTGTATCTTCCTCCCAGCAGGCCATGTATGCAGGGCCCATGTGTATCTACCTCCTACCCAGGCCACGTATGCAGGGCCCACGTGCATCTACCTCCCAGCAGGACATGTATGCAGGGCCCATGTGTATCTACCTCCCAGGCCCTCTAAGGCCCCGGGCTGGAAAGATTGGTCTTGTTTTCATCCTCCCTGGCCGCTGCTGCTGTCCAGGCCACTTAGCGCTGAGAAAATCGTGAATGTCCCCGATCCTGCTGAAGTTACCCACCACAGCCACGAACAAACACTCGTTTTTAAAATATATTTGACAGTCTGGAAGAGATATTTGAGATCTCAGGAAACAGAGCACATTGTGTGACACTTGGAATGTATTTGTGGTGATAGATTCCTAAAATGTGCAACACGCCCTATGAATTTATATTCCATAACGGCACAGCTATTTGTATTATTTGCCCTCTGCGGGTCCAAAGTTTCTAGATAATTTCCCTGTTTAGGCTTTGCCTTCTTCTTATTGGGCCCCTGGGCAACAGACCAGGAAAATGAAAAGACATAAATGCAGAGTTCAAGGTCAGTTAGCTGTTGACTTCACACCAAGTGGAGATCAGCAGGTGTGAGAGGGGGAAGGCCCGGTTGCCAGGCACTCACATGCACTGCCCGTGGTGATATGTAGCAGGCAGGTGCTCACTTCCCCGTTTTAAGGATGAGCAAACTGAGCCTGCACAGTGAAGCCACTGATCACATTCATGCAGCTAATGAGGGCAGAGAAAGGATTGCAGCCCAGGTCAGGCAGATGCCAAAATGCTCACATGCCCACAGCACCTCACTGCTTTCAAAGAAGCGCCCAGAGTCTGAAGCCACTGCCTGCAGGAAAGATGGTGGTAATGAGATTGGACTCAAGTCTGAGACACAAGAGGACCTGAGGCTCCTCCTAGGACTCCTGGGCTTGGCTAAAGGGAGCTAGGACTCAGCGAGGAGGCAGGAGGAAAGCACACAGTAGCTAAACGTGAAATGCAAACCCTTCACGGGGCATCACGACCCCCCCACACACCCCTCGTCTGACCCGTGTCCTGTCCCACCTCCTCTCCCATTATGCCCAGACAGGTCTTCCCATCCCTCACACTTGCCGTCAGGTGCTGCAGCTCAGCCTGCCCCAGGGCACTGCTGCCTCTGACAACATCTTCTACTAGCTCCCTGCTTGTATCCTGGTCATCACTCTCCCTCCTCCCCCAGGTCTTTGCTAGCCTTCCACCCACAGCCCTGAAGCTTCTCCCATGAGGTGGCATCTATACCTTGTTCCTGCCATCAACACAACTTTCACACGTCACCATGTCATAAGCCTAAACTCCCACTCACTCTACCCAAAGACCAGGCCCAGATCACATGCTCAGTTTGACAGGGGCAGAAATAGAATATTGGGGACCAGCTAGAATTTTAAGGAATATTAATCACGCTCTGTTAACCATGATTGCTTTGTTCTCATTACAGAAGGCACATGCTAACCTGGCTGGGAGTTGCACGCGGAACCTGGGAGCTCACCTGGAAATGCAGCCCATGTTCCCCACCAAGGAGCTGCCCTGTTATCATGAAAGATTAACGACCTTGTTGCAGAGACCAGAGCTGCCAGCCCTTGTATATCACCAGCCCTTTGAAGACCCTTTGCACACCACAGGCTTTTGCAAATATTCAGCCCCCATTACCTGTAAACAGCCCATTTGCCCTTTTGCCTGCTTCCCACGTAATCTTGTCCTTCTACCCAATCAATACAAGCAGTGGCTTATGGGGGGTCTAGAGCAGATTTTCGTGGATGACCTGCTGCCGGGGGGACTGGAATAACCGCTCACGTATGATTCAACCCAGTCTCTGCTGAATTGGCTCAAGTATGACAGGCAGCGGACGCTTGATAATACCAATCAGATGACATGAGCCACCACCTAGAAACCAATGGGCTCGTCTCATTTTGGGTTTAGCTGTTTTCTCCTAATGGCTCAGAATCATTTTCCAGGGCTGCCCAGAGCGTCAGACTTTTGAGAAAAGTGTGTCTTCTCTGGGTAGTATATTCAACTCCAGTTTTTTCCTGGATGCTACAAAGATGGAGGCTCTCCTATTACCCCATGGAGATCGGAACCCAGGGGAATGGAAAGGGAGTGGGAGGAGGGATGGAATTTGTGGTCGGACTTTTCCTACTGCCCGGGGTAGTTCTGCTGCTCCGTGGCCATTCCCCAGGCCAGAAGGAACCCCTCACTCTGCAGGAACGGGCCAACCGCAGGTCCCAGAGCTCTGCACCCGCATCCTCCATGGCCACTCTGTCTCCGCTTGCTGTATGGAACCCACGCCAGGAGGTCTCGGATGCCGCTCGAGCCGCTCCCTGAGTCCGGATGCAGTGAATGTCACGTGCATCAGGGACGCAGAGGCCAGGGACGTGTTGCGATGAGCCCGCTCCAAGTCGTGAGGCCTCTGGAGCAGAGAAGGGCCCAGGCATGCCGTGGTGGGGTCAGGCTTGATGTCTAGAACGCGAGTCCCTGGGGGCTGGAGCCTCAGTGCTTTCCACAGTTCTGCGTCTCCAGGCGATGAACGGTGCCTCTCAGGAGTTCAGAGAGCACTCCCATTACATGAGTGGACATGGACAAATGCATTGTTTTAGGGGAGGTTTTGAATTTGCGCTAAAAGCAGAGACGGGACTGCTGGGTGGCCCTTCTGACAAGGGAGCGCTCGGGGCTGAGCGCGCCCTGGCACCGACTCCATGGCCTGGGCTCCCCAGAGCCAGGGGGCCGGGACCCAAAGCCATAGAAACTGGATTCCAGGAAGATGGGTTCGGGACTTAGGGCCAAACACCTTGCTTTGGGACTCAATAGATGCATGTGGAAGCCTCGGGGTGCACCACCTGGCCCCTAGAAGAGGATGGAGTGTGGAAAGTCTGCTCAACCCAGGGAGGGGCCAACCCGGAAGGGCTAGGGCCTGTCTGAGGCCTTGGGGCTGGCCAGGTGGGCCGGGAGCCTGAGCCCCTGCATGAGGGCGCCTCAGAGGCACGGGGCTCTCCTGTCCTGGAGGGGATGGGGGTGGGGGGGATAGAGAGGGATGAGGGGGCTCTACTGGCACCACCTCAGCACTGGAAAGGGCCTCAGGTCTCAAAGGATTTCCTGCTTCTCTGTCCTTAAAGTCACACTCTGCTGCCCTCGCTGAAGAAGGGAGGTAAAGCTAAATGCCCGGAACTGGTCTCAAAGAGCTTCAGTGCCTGGCTACAAGCTTGCCAAGGCCCAAGCGCGGGGAAAGGCTGGCTTGGTTTGAGCAAAGCCACTCGCTCCTCTGAGGCTTTGGGAAGAAAGGCTCTTCTGGCCCAGGATGTGCCATCGCACCGCACGGTGCCAAAGGAGAGGAAGGACACAGGCCGGCCTGAGCAGCCCCAGGACCCCCAGAATCAGGTGGGTTTGTCCTACAGGGCCTCTGGCCAATGAGTTTACTCTCCCAAAGCTGAGCCCCAAGGCTGGTGGAGGGGGAGCAGGCCTGACCCTCCATTCTGCAACCTTGTTCTGGCTCAAACCCATGCGCAGGGGCCTGAGGCTGTTTCCTTCCCTTGACAAAGAGTCAGAGTCACACTGAGCCTGGTAATGGGGTTTGCCGGGAGGACCCCATAACAGATCCAGAGAAAGAAGCCAAAGTAGACCTCAGGGCCTTGGGAACAGCCAGGGAGGCGTCAGCTTTGAGAGGCACAGGACAGAGCCCCAAGAACAGAAGCAAGAAACACAGCTGTGAAGTGTGAAGCCGCAGTCCAAGGAGCACATGGCTGCGGGACCTGCACAGAGCCCACAGCCCAGCAGTGCTCGGAGCAGCCCGCGGGGCCCAGCTGCTGCCCAGTCGCTCCCGGCGTCTGATCCTCTGCAGCGAGCCGGCACTCGCGCACAGGTTCCAGGAAGGATGGTAGCAGAACATGGGTCTAATGAGTGCACTAAGGCTGCAGGCCCTTGACTTAAAGAAAGGAAACACTTTCTTACACTGACGTCCCTGAGAGCCATTCGCAGAGATTAATTACACTCGTGAACACAAGACTGCTGATGTCACGTCTAGCCATCACTCTTACCTGCCCACATGGTATGGACCCTCGTATTGGCCAGTCAGTTATGGGCGCAAAAGCCATCAGTGCCATCCCTGGTACATTGTGTCCCTCCTCCCTTACTTCTAAGCCGCAGGTAAGGCCTTCATGTTCTACCTGGGAAATTACACTGACCATCTAAGTACAGCTGGCCCATCCCACACGCATGAACAGAATCTTGCCTAGACTCCCAAAATGCGTAGTTTCCCAACTCACCTTCACCACTCTGGCCACCTTCCACGCCACCCTCTATGCAACACGCCGTCAGTGTCCCCGCTGCTCCCAGGAGGACGGCCCAAACCCCCACGTCCGGGAGGCTTAGCCTTGCTGCCCACGGCGTGTTTTCCACCCGTTCCCGTTCTTCTCTGGATGCTGTGGATGTGCCACTTCCTCGGGGCCCTCAGGACCCTGGGGACCTGCCTGGAACGCTCCTGTTCTGACACCTTTGCCTGGTCATTGCCGGCTCCTCCTTCATTCAGAGCTGAGTGCGCTCCCCGGAGGCCTTTCCTTCCCTCCCAGACCAGGCCAGCAGGCCTGTCAGACACTCCTACATGTTGCACTTCCCCTTCACTGTCTTTATCACAGCAATCCTTAAGCAGTTACTTCTGCATTGTTTGACCTTTCTCTTGCCTCCAATGAAATATGTGTCCTGTTAGGCGCCAGAGGGCATTGCTTACGAAGAATGGGCATGCAAGCCAGGCGCTGAGCCAGCTCTGCTGCTTCCGGGCAATACAACCTTTGCCAAAGTATTCAAATCCCCTCTGTCTAGGTCCCTTATGTACAAAATACATAACAAATAACAGTACTCTGCTCATTTTGTCATGTGGCTTCAAGGAGCTAATTCATCCACAGCTATTTGGATATGACTAATATTTGATATGATAAATGTTCAGAATATTAAAAAGTATTATTGCTTTTGTGGTAATAGGAAACACAGAGAATATAACTCCAACATATATAATCACTCATTAAATATGGTGAATGGTGTAAAAATAATAAATTTCCATGTCTTGGTGGAATGATACCTATGAGAACAAAAAAAGCAACAAAGCAATTTAGAATATGTATGTGTATAAAATCCAGGAAAAATATAACATATACAAAGAAAACTAAAAAACCATAAAATAAGAGAGATTTGAGTAAATGGAGAACTATGGGTGACTCAGTGTTGAATAGATAGGATAGGAAGATGTCTGCAGGCAGCTGCATGAATTGGGCTACGGGTGATAATGATAAATAGAGGTTACTTGTGATGGGAGATGATTACAAATGTCTTTACAAAGGGGTAAGCTTTTGAAGAATGTGAAGAATTCTGATAGAACTAGGACAAACCAGCATTTTGGAATAAAAGAGAGAGAGCAAAAGTACAGTAGAACCAGAGCTCTGGATTGGAAGTGTCTTTAAAGATCATTAGTTCAGGCAGTGAGTCATAAACACCTGAATACAAGAGGCTTTGGCACACTGGTATTTGGCCCACATGCCATGAGATATCTCACGGAGGGAGGTCTCAGCTGAACACTGCCAGGGCCATGGGCAGCTTCCTTACCACCCTCTTGGTTTTGCTTCCAGGTCAGGATCGCTGCACTCCTATCAACATCAAGCTCTACCAACACCATGACAAAGTGAGAAGAAAGGGGTATTTGTCTTCAAACCACTTTCTCTTCTTATCAAAGAAAAAATCTTTCTCACAAGCTCCCCAGGGAACTACAACTTCTACCTCATTGCTCAGAACTGGCCACGCACTATTCTGATTTCGGTTGCTGCATAATACAATCCCTAAAACATAATTGACATACAACAATCATTTCAGTTTACTCACAGGTCCTGTGGGCCAGGAGCTATGACAGGGCACTGCACCATGATACATGGCCCCTCTGCTCGGAAGGCTGTACTGGGGGGTGATTTGAAGATCAGGGGGCTCACTCGGAAGCTTCTTCACCCCCATATCTGACATCGGGGCTGGGAAGATGCAAAGCTTAGGTTTGGCTGGGAGTGTTGACCAGCACATCAACATGTGACTTGAGCTTCCTCATAACATGTGGAGAAATTCCAAGAGGGAGCATTCAGGTAAAATATTAGCAAGAGAATCAAATGGGTGTTGCATGGTCTTTTATCACCTGTCCTCAGAAGTCACTCAGTGTCACTGCCTCCACATTCTACTGTTGAATGATCACAATTCTCCAAATACAAGGGGCGGGAACTTAAACCCTACTACTCAATGAGACATATGTGAAGGAAATTAACTCACTTTTTATTTTATTTATTTTTTATTGATGGATTTTTAGAGAGAAAAAGGGCAAAAAGAAAGAGAGATTGATTGATTGACTTGCTGTCCCACTTATTTATGCACTCATTGTTTGCTTCCTGTATGTGTCCTGACCAGAGACCAAACCTGAAACCTTTGTGTATGCAGATGGTGCTCTAACCAACTGAGCTACCAGGGCTGACCTCATTCTTTAAATCAGCTCCAAAACCAATCCTGACAGGTGGGCAGCATCTGAACAAAATAAGGGCCTTATGTCACGGAAGAAGGGGAATGACTGCTGGTTGCCCAACAAAGAGCATCCTCTACAGTGTTCAAACCCACCGTCCATTGCAGCAACAACCACCCGGCACCCCTTCACAAAGACACCTACTTAGCACTGGCTGGTGTGGCTCAGTGGATAGAGCCTGGGTCCCGGGTTTGAATCTGGTCAAGGGCACATGCCCGGGTGCGGGCTCAATCCCAGGTAGGGGGCGTGCAGGAGGCAGCCAATCAATGATTCTCTCACATTATTGATGTTTCTATCTCTCTATCTCTTTCCCTTCCTCTCTGAAATAAATAAAAATATATTAAAAAAACAAACAAAAAAAGCACACACATGTGCCTACTTAGATGGCCAACCAGCCTTCAATGACAAGGAGCTCCCTCTCTTCCTAAAATGGCCGTTTTACATTCGAACGTTTGCTTTACAAAAGCAATCCTTATCTCATGCAAAATATTTTGCCTTATGTTAGGCCACTTGATCTGAGCAGAGGAAGGGACATGGGAAGATGGAGGACGGTGAGATGAAATGATGGCGGTGTCAGCGATATTGTCATAAGAGTGGAGACTTGGTGGTGGACTGCAGGGTCTTTTGTATTTGTTTTTTTTTTTGTTTGTTTGTTTGTTTTTGGTTTTTTAAATTGTTTTATTGCTTAAAGTATTACAAAGAGTATTACATATGTCTCCTTTTTTTCCCGCCCTTGACAATCCCCTGGCCTCCCCTACTCCCCAGTGTCTTATGTCCATTGGTTATGCTTATATGCATGCATACAAGTCCTTCGGTTGATCTCTTACCCTCTCCTCCTGCCCCCCAACCCTCCCCGGCCTTCCCGCTGTAGTTTCACAGTCTGTTCAAGGCTGCTCTGCCTCTGTATCTATTTTTATTCATAAGTTTATAATGGTCTTTATTATCCATAAATGAGTGAGATCATGTGGTATTTTTCCTTCATTGACTGGCTTATTTCACTTAGCATAATGCTCTCCAGTTCCATCCATGCTGTTGCAAATGGTAAGAGTTCCTTCTTTTTTACAGCAGCATAGTATTCCATCGTGTAGATGTACCACAGTTTTCTAATCCATTCATCTACTGATGGGCACTTAGGCTGTTTCCAAATCTTAGCTATGGTGAATTGTGCTGCTATGAACATAGGGGTGCATAGATCCTTTCTGATTGGTGTTTCTGGTTTCTTGGGATATATTCCTAGAAGTGGGATCACAGGGTCAAATGGGAGTTCCATGTTTTGTTTTTTGAGGAAACTCCATACTGTCTTCCATAGTGGCTGCACCAGTCTGCATTCCCACCAGCAGTGCACAAGTGTTCCTTTTTCTCCACATCCTCTCCAGCACTTGTCGTTTGTTGATTTGTTGATGATAGCCAGTCTGACAGGTGTGAGATGGTACCTCATTGTTGTTTTGATTTGCATCTCTCGGATGATTAGTGACTTTGAGCATGTTTTCATATGTCTCTTGGCTTTCTGAATGTCCTCTTTTGAAAGGTGTCTATTTAGATCCTTTGCCCATTTTTTGATTGGATTGTTTATCTTCCTTTTGTTAAGTTGTATGAGTTCCCTATAAATTTTGGAGATTAGGCCCTTATCAGATATAATGTTGGCAAATATGTTCTCCCATGTAGTGGGCTTTCTTGTTGTTTTGTTGATGGTTTCTTTTGCTGTGCAGAAACTTTTTATTTTGATGTAGTCCCATTTGTTTATTTTCTCTTTAGTTTCCAATGCCCTAGGATCTGTATCGGTGAAGAAATTGCTTCGGCATAGGTCTGAGATTTTGTTGCCTTTGGATTCTTCTAGTATTTTTATGGTTTCCGGTCGTATATTTAAGTCCTTTATCCATTTTGAGTTTATTTTTGTGTATGGTGTAAGTTGGTGGTCTAGTTTCATTTTCTTGCATGTATCTGTCCAATTTTCCCAGCACCATTTATTGAAGAGACTGTCTTGACTCCATTGTATGTTCTTGCCTCCTTTGTCAAATATTAATTGAGCGTATTGGTTGGGGCTGATTTCTGGGCTCTCTATTCTATTCCATTGATCTATATGTCTGTTCTTGTGCCAGTACCAGGCAGTTTTGAGAACAGTGGCTTTGTAATACAGCTTGATATCTGGTATTGAGATCCCACCTACTTTCTTCTTTCTCAGAATCGCTGCAGCTATTCGGGGTCTTTTTTTATTCCAGATGAATTTTTGGAGAGTTCGTTCTAGGTCTGTGAAATATGCCGTTGGTACCATTCACAGTCTTAATACTACCTTGATGTAGATCTTTTGAAAACCCTATGTGTATATATTTTTGAGAAAAGTGACATTATACCAAATGCATTTTTGAAGCTTGCCTTTTTTACTTAATATATTTATTTAAAAATACTGATTTCTTAAAAGAAGTATACATGCATTCTTATGATAAGATTAATTGTAATTCACTTTATACAACACTAGAGGCCTCGTGCACAGATTCTTGCACTGCTGGGGTCCCTCAGCCTGGCCTGCTCCCTCTCGAGATCCGGGACCCCTCGGGGGATGTCGGACTGCCAATGGATGAAGTAGTGCGAGAAGGGGCACTGACCGGGGAGGAGCCCGAGCCCGGGCGGGCGCCGCATGGCTCCTGCTCATCCTGGCCCCAGCCCCGAGGCACCTGCCTCCACCACCACTCTGTGGCGCTGCTGCTGAGGCAGGAGAGGCTCACGCTGCCACAGCTGCAGTCGCCAGCAGTGAGCCCAGTGTCTGGCGCCCGTCGGTCAGCTGAGTGGTGCTCCCACTGTGGGAGTGTACTGACCACCAGGGGTCAGCTCCTGCATTGAGCATCTGCCCCCTCGTGGTCAGTGTGCATCTTAGCAACTGGTCAAACGGCCAACCGGTCAAGCGGTCAACTGGTCGTTTAGGGTTTTATATATATAGATAAGCATGAATATATATCCAATTTGTCGGGATTCCTGTTCTTAGGGGAAATGGTTTTAGTTTTGTCCATTGAGTATGATGTTGGCTGAGGGCCTTTCATATATGGCTTTTATTATGTTTTGGTATGATCCTTCTACTCCCACCTTGCTGAGAGGTTTTATCAAAAATGGGTGTTGGATTTTGTCAAATACTTTTTCTGCATCAATTGATATGACTATGTGGTTTTTTTCCTTCAATTTGTTTATGTGATGTATCACGTTTATTGATTTGCGGATATTGTACCATCCTTGCATCCCTGGGATAAATCCTACTTGGTCATGGTGTATGATCTTTCTGATGTACTGCTGGATCCGATTTGCTAAGATTTTGTTGAGGATTTTGGCATCTATGTTCATGAGGGATATTGGCCTGTAATTCTCTTTCATTGTGTTGTCTTTACCTGGTTTTGGTATTAGGGTGATGCTGGCTTCATAGAATGAGCTTGGAAGTGTTCCTTCCTCCTGAATTTTTTGTAGTAGTCTGAGGAGGATAGGTTTTAGTTCTTCCTTGAAAGTTTGGTAAAACTCCCCTGAGAAGCCATCTGGTCCTGGGCTTTTGTTTGCTGGAAGCTTTCTGATGACTGCTTCAATTTCTTCCATAGTTATTGGCCTATTGAGATTTTTAGATTCTTCCTGATTGAGTTTTGGAATGTTGTACTTTCCTAGGAATTTGTCCATTTCCTCCAGGTTGTCTAGTTTGTTGGAGTAGAGCTGTCCATAGTATTGTTTAACAATCATTTGTATTTCTGTGGGGTCTGTTGTTATTTCGCCTCTATCGTTTCTGATTTGGTTTATTTGGGTCCTCTCTCTTTGCTTCTTGGTGAGCCTGGCTAGAGGTTTGTCAATCTTGTTTATCCTTTCAAAGAACCAGCTCTTGGTTTCATTGATTTTCTGTATTGTTTTTTTGGTCTCTATGTCATTTATTTCTGCTCTAATCTTTATTATCTCCTTCCTTCTGCTCACTCTGGTCTTTTCTTGTTGCTCTCTTTCTAATCCTTTGAGATGTAGAGTTAGATGATTTACTACGATTTTTTCTTGTTTTTTGAGGTAGGCCTGTAGAGCTATAAACTTCCCTCTCAGGACTGCTTTCATTGTGTCCCATAGGTTTTGGATTGTTGTGTTTTCATTGTCATTAGTTTCCAGGATGTTTTTAATTTCTTCTTTGAACTCATTGGTAACCCAATCAATATTTAATAACATGCTATTCAGCTTCCAAGTGTTTGAGTATTTTGGGTTGTTTTTATTGTAGTTTATTTCTAATATTATGCCATTGTGGTCTGAGAAGATGGTTCGTATGATTTCAATAATCTTGAAATTGGGGAGACTTTGTTTGTGACCCAATATGTGGTCTATACTTTTGTCTTTGTAAAAACCACAGTTCCAGTGACCAAATCCATTTTAAATATATGAATCTGGAGCCTTGAAAAGGCCATCAATCCCTTCTCGAGTCCTCTCAGGACAAGAAGCTGTCCGATTCCCGTCAGGGTCTTGAGCAGCAGAGGAGACGCCCAGGCACAAGTTTCACTACTTCTTAATTTCCTTCTAAGTGATTCTTAAGTCGTTTGAAGCCACAGAAATAAGAGCAGAATTGTCCCCTATGAGTCCTGCAGGCAGCTCTGACTGGACACATCCCAGCTGGAATTCATTCTCCCACCACTGAAACTTGCTCAGACGCTGTGTTTGCAAGCTCATTCAATGGCATCCCCTTTTATCTGGTAGCTGAACCAGAAATTCTGGACTGGTTCTTAAATTGTCCCTCTCTCCTCACCTGCCAACATGTAATCTTCCAGATGGCCTCAGCAATGTTTCTCTGTCACCATAGTTACTGGTTGGTTCAGGGCATCATTGTCTCCTTGTAGGACTCGCTGCAACTTCATGCCTGGCCTCCCCGCTCCAGAACCTGCCCCTCCACCCTGCTTCCGGAGGAATCCAATGCCATCAATTCCCCCACAAACCTCTGCCACCCCCGTGCCTATAATATTAAGCCACAACTCCTCAGCTCTATGCACAAGACCCTGGATATATGGTCTGGTCACAACCTTCTTCTCCAGTCTCATCTCCTGACACCCACAACTTGTGGGCCTTTTGGTCAAATATGCCAGAGTTCCGACATAAAGCTGTTTACTATCTCTGCCTGAGAGTACACATTACCTCTACTGTGCACAGGGCTTTGTATTTACAGATCTAAATTAAACATCGCCTTCTTTGTTTCAATTATTGTTTTATAATTATATTTAAAATTTATTGAGCATGTACTGTAGGCCAGCCTATATGCTAAATATCACAGCAAATATGTCTACTCTGTGAGTTAGGGAGATGAGGAGCTGAGACGTGGAAAGATTTATATGCTCAGGGTCCCAGAGCTAGAACTCCAACACCGGTGCTCAGAGCCGCAGTGGACCCACTGGAGTAACTTAGGGATCCCCTCCTGAGCTCTTCATACATGCCCGCGTCTCTGCCCACACCAGCAAGTAGGAAAACCACCTGTTTGATTGTGCTTGGGTACTGATTCAAGCAAGCCAGCTGTGCAAAAAGCACACGTGCTTATAGGATGATTAAGAGAATTAGAATATTATCTGGATATTTGATGATACTAAGGAGTTATTGTTAATTATGTTCTAAAAGTCATTGTCATCTGGAGATATACTAGACTATTTAGTGATGAAAGGACAAGAAGTTGGGATGTGCTTAGTGGACATTAGGTGGGGGAAGACAGGTAACACCTTTGGGCATTATGTTTAGAACTATACAAATGGGAGATCCTTCTATTATTCACTCTACTTCTGTGTTTGAAATGCTCTGTAATGAAAAAACTGTGTAGAATCCCTCAAAAAATGAGCTTCTATGTTTATCCTCCTGCCTTCTGGTTGGTAGAGAGAAGACATCTGACACTTTGTCAGCTATGGATCTGGGCCAGTAACTGGCACAGAGTAGAAACTCAGGTAACATTCTTGATAGATGAGGTAATAACTCTGAAGTTCACTTCCAAAGGCAGAAGACGGTGCTGCCTGACCTCCAGGCTGTGCCCGCAGAGCAGGGCCCCTGGCACCAGCACCACGGGTGGGCCCAGGGGAGCGGAGGCAGCACAGACTGGACCACATTCCCGCTTCCTGGAGTCTGACCATGTCCATGGTGCGCTGCTCTGGCTCCTGTGCCGCAGCCCTTCAAAACCAGCGGGCCACCTGTAACCTCAGCCTTCTCCAAGTGCTCCTCTGGTAAGTTCACCCTCCGGTCAGCTGAGCCCACGGTTTGGCAAGGAAGAGATTTGGCCTTAACCTTAAAAATAGGACTGCCAGCCTCCCCTGCAGCCTGGTGTGACCAGTGGCCCCATCCTGTGCGGGAGGATGGGACTCATTCAACACCCCTGGCTCCCATTCCTGCCTCTTCCTGTGGTAACTTCCGCAGAGGCCCTGGTGTGTGGCACCTTCCCAGGCCCACAGCAGAGGCTCCCGGAGGCTTCCTCCGGCTGTGAGGGGCCAGGCTCTCGCTTGCTCAAGTCACCATGCTCCCTGATCCCCACAACTGCTCTGGGGAGTGAGGCAGGACTTCCTGCAGGAGGGGCAGGGACAGTGGGCAGCAGGCTCACGGGGGCCAGAGAGTGAGGCCCTACTCCAGCACAGCAGGTCTGGGGAGCCTGGTATTCAAGTCAAGCTAAACAACAGCCCTGAAGCAGGAGGAGACCCATGGGGAGCGAGCAGCCATTTATCTATCTATCTATCATCTATCTATCTATCTATCTATCTATCTATCTATCTAGTCTTCCCGCTGTCTGGGGAAGGCCACGCCCTTGCTGTGGGGAGTGAAGACCTCCATCTGAGAGGGCAGCAGCTCAGCAATGCATTGCTCTGGGAGAGTGTTCTAGAGAAGACGGTACACAGTGGTGTTCTGGACGCTTGGGTGCCACCAGATCGCTCAGAAGTGAACTTCCTCTTCCTCCAGCTGCCTCCTCCGGAACCAGCTGAGGAAGGCTGCTGCCCAGGCCTCCCCTTCCCGGCAGCCCCTGTCCAATGAGGGTGCACACGGTGACATAAGGTGCAGTTCTCTCTTCCCAAATGGGGACTCTGAAGACTCACCCGTCCGTGGGTGAGAGCACTTCAAGGAGAGATTTGGAGTTACTTGGTGACTGTATATATAACCAAGAAAAAAGATTATAGTAGCTAACATTAATGAACCATGCTTACCTATGCCTGCTGGGGCTGGAAGACTAGATAGATAGATGATAGATAGATGATAGATACTAGTAGATGGATAGATAGATAGATAGATAGATAGATAGATAGATAGATAGATAGATGATAGATAGATAGATACTAGTAGATAGGTGATAGATAGATGATAGGTAGATAGATAATAGATGATAGATGATAAATAGATAGATGATGATAGATAGATAGATAGATAGATGATAGGTAGATATAGATAATAGAGAGATATAAACTGATACTTATTTAAACCTTACTTATGTTCCTAAGCAATAGGTACTATGTTTTTACTACCTTACAAATGAGAAAACTGAGGCAAAGGCAGATAAAGCTACTTGCTCAAGGCCACAGCTGGGGAGTATAGTTTGGGGATGGGGTCAGACAGTCTGTCCTTGAACTGGAGCATTTGCCAGCTGGGAATTTGTCCTTGAAGATTGGAGGGGAGACAGGAGTACAGCTCTCACAGGACTCTTCCAGCAAGTGTCCCATTTTCATGAGTTTTGTTTATTTTTATTCATTTATGTATTTACTCTTTACAGCCTAAATATTCTTAAAAACAATACCCCACTTCCTGACCCACGAAATCTCCCGGGACGCACAGTGCTGACTTCAGAGGGCACTGTAGGTGCAAACCTTTTTACCGCTGCTGTGTGGTCTGCCAGTGCCTCCCTCGCGTGCCCCTGTCAGCCCTCCCTCCACTAAACACAGGCCCTGATATCAGACCCTGACACTTGCTTTGCTCCCTGTGGCTGGGCATGCTGTTCCCCCAGCTCCAGTCCCCACTCTCCCTGCCCAGACTTCCCCGACGAGAAGTCTGGACAGAGGCAGCCAAAGGCAGGTTCCCTGGGAGTCACTTCAATCTCTTTCTTACTAGTTGCCTCCATCGCTTGACCTCATCACACCTGCCTGACAAGAGCTCAGCTGAGGACCCCACCTACAAGGGATCCCACAGCACAGAGCTGACAAGGACCACACACTCCTGGGCACCACCTCCAGGGGGTCCTGTGTGCTTCCTGGCTCTCCTTTTCTGTTTCCCAAGTCTGTCTGTCTATCTATCTTATCTATCTATCTAAAATCTATCATCTATCTATCATCTATCTATCTATCTATGTATGTATCTATAATCTATCATCTATCTATCTGTGTATCTATAATCTATCATCTATCTATCATCTATCTATCTATCTATCTATCTATCTATCTATCATCTATCATCTATCTAATCTATCTATCTATCTATCTATTTATCTATCATCTGTCATCTATCTATCATCTATAAATCTATCTATCATCTACCTATCATCTATCATCTATCTATCCATTTATCTGTCTGTCTATCAACCTATCTATCTATAATCTATCTATCTTTCTATCTATCTATCTATCATCTATCTACCATCTATCTATCATCTATCTATCTATCATCTATCTATCTATCTATCTATCTATCTATCTATCTATCTATCTATCTATCTATCTATCTATCTATCTATCTATCTATCTATCTATCTATCTATCATCTATCTATCACCTATCTATCTATCCTCTATCATCTATCTATTTATCTATCATCTATCTATCTATTTTCTATCTATCTATCATCTATCTATCTATCTAGTCTTCCACCTCCATATCCAAATGCAGGGGAGGAGGCTAAAGCAAAATTTAGCAGCAAATTCTTTAAATGTAAATATAACTGCTATTGAAAATGAAGACTATAGCTAAATTATTTATTAAGTTAAAGAGATTTTTTAAGATATCAAAGGAAATCAAAGAAAGAATAATAAATCCAAAAAAATTACCACACAGGGGGAGGAGAAAATATAAACAAAGCTGAAAAATTATATTTGAGAAAAGTATTAAAATAAATACATTTCAGGACAATAAAACCAAGACATATACATATAAGTAATCAAAATCATAAATGAGAAGTAAAATATAGTAACATTCTATAAAGGATACTTACAAATTATATAAAAATATTAAAGTCTATTTTTATAAATTTGAAAGTTATCAATCTTTACTGAGTTCCTGAGAAGTTCGTGAATTGCCAAAATAATTTAAGCAAAGTGAACCCCTGAGTGGGCCCGTGACTGTGGGAGAAACTGAGTAATGGATGAGCGAGGTCCCTGTCCCTTCCTGGACAGAGCCGTGCTGAGCGGCCTCCACTCACTGCCCCTCATGGTGGAGGTGCCTCTGTTTCCTCAACAGCAAATGGAGACATTGATAATGATACCTACTACGTAGGGTTTGGATTATAATTAAATTATTTTCTGTGTGTACTCAGGACGGTGACCAGCAGATAATAGGCAATAGCCATTGCTATTAGGATAAATCCTTAGGCCAGGGTCCCCATCTGACTCAAAAAAGATGTAGGAAATTGTTTTCTCCCAATAGCAAACACTAGTGACTTTATACTGAACCAAAAAAAAAAAATGTACATATACTCATTCAAACTTAAAATACATATAACTTATGCTTAGGCACCTGTGTTTTAGGGATTTATCCTAGAGATATAAATATATGTTTTCAAAATTTGTAGATACAAAGTTATTTATTACATAATTGTTAGAAATAATCAAAAACAACCTCAAATATTCATTAATAGAAATCTGATTAAATACATCATAGCACATGCATAAAATAGAATATGTAACCTTTAAGAAGAACAAGAAATATCTTTATGTAGAAAGAACCCTAATTTACATTGGTTTATTTAAAATTTCAGGATAATGTGCATAACACTTTATCCTTTAGTAAAAGTTTTAAGTGTATGTGTGTATATATGTGAAGTATTCATATTACAAATGTTATATGTATAAATTGTACACACTATAATTCAAATATGTATATCTCACTATATATTCACATATATACATGCAAATATATATTTCAGGGGCATCTATAAGCAACTCTCTGAAAAAGACACAACAATAGGCATTTGGTGTCTCTGGGAGATAAGCTGATTGACTACAGCAAAGGTGTGGAAAGAAATCTTATTTTTCACCAGACGTCTTTTTGCTTGTTTTGAATTTTGTGCCTTGAGCTTATATTAGCCTACTAGAGGCCCAGTGCATGAATTCATGTACCAGTGGGGTCATTCGGCCTGACCTGCAGGATTGGGGCCAAACTGGCTCCCTGACATCCCCTGAGGGGTCCCAGATTGCAAGAGGGTGCAGGCCATGTCAAGGGACCCCAACTGTGCACAACTGGGCTGGAGAGGGATGCGGGAGGTTGGCCAGCCGGGAGGGGCCACAGGAGGGCTCCAGGGCATGTCCAGCCCATCTCGCTCCATCCCAATCAGCTGGACCCCAGCAGCAAGCTAACCTACTGGTCGGAGGTCTACTCCCTGGTGGTCAGGGCATGGCATGGCGAGCAGTTGAGCTGCCTTAACATATCACTAGCATATTATGCTTTGATTGGTTGAATGGCCAACCAGTCGACTGGACACTTAGCATATTAGGCTTTTATTATATAGGATAATAAGTATTTTTAAAGACATGTGTAAAATTTAAATAAAGAAAATCACATCGTTCAATCACAATGAACTATGTAAAATTATCCTATATAATAAAGAGGTAATATGCAAATTGATCATCACTCCAACACAAGATGGCTGCCCCCATGTGGTCAAAGATAGTCACCACAAGATGGCTGGCAGGGGAAGGCAGTTAGGGGAGACCAGGCCGGCAGGAGAGGGCAGTTAGGGGCAACCAGGCTGGCAAGGGAGGGCAATTGGGGGCAACCAGGCCAGCCGGGGAGGGCAGTTGTGGGTGATCAGGTCAGCAGGGGAGGGCAGTGGTGGGGGATCAGGCCAGCAGGGGAGGGCAGTTGGGAGGGACGAGGCCTGAAAGGGAAGGCAGTTTGGGGAGACCAGGCCAGCAGGGGAGGGCAGTTAGGGGTGACCAGTACTGAAGGGGAGGGCAGATGGGGGAGACCAGGCCGGCAGGGGAGGGCAGTTGGGAGGGACCAGCCCTGCAGGGGAGGACAGTTAGGGGCAACCAGGTCTGCAGGGGAAGGCAGTTAGGGGCAACCAGGTCTGCAGGGGAAGGCAGTTAGGGGAGACCAGGCCGGCAGGGGAGGCCAGTTAGGGGCAATTAGGCCTGTAGGGGAGCAGTTTAGGCGTCGATCAGGCTGGCAGGGAAGTGGTTTGGGGGTGATCAGGCTGGCAAGCAGAAGCGGTTAAGGGCAATCAGGCAGGCAGGCAGGCGAACGGGTGGGAACCAGCAGTCCTGGATTGTGAGAGGGATGTTCAACTGCCAGTTTAGGCCCAATCCTGGTGAGGTCCCAGATTGGAGAGGGTGCAGGCTGGACTGAGGGACACACACCCCTGTGCGCAAATTTCATGCACTGGTCTCTAGTACAACAATAAAATACCATTTACCTACAAAAATGACAAAGTCTTTCTTAATTTGTTTTGTTTTAACAAATGGTTTGCTCTCAGTGCTCGCAAAGTGATGAAAAATGGGAAATCTCATCTGCTGGTGGGGGTGGTTCATCACCTCAGACACACATGCACACGCACACACACACATGCACACACACACACACTCGGTGAAGCAGTGGCTTCACGTTCTGGGTGAGCAACTCCTTTCTAGAACCTGCATCTAAGGAGTTAGCCAGACTCAGCGACAGAGATGCTCGTGCAAGGGCAGGTCCACACGTCTAACAAAATAGAGTTTGAAGTGATGTTTCTGAAATCTACACAACAAAACAGAGATCATGCTTGAGGTTTTCTAATAGCAGCAATACCTTTCAAGTTATTTAAGCTTGTTTTTCATGATAAACATTTGCAATAATGGATTTTAGGTGGGAACCTCATGAGAAAACATTAAATGAAAAATAGTTATGAAACTATACATGCAGTACCATTCTACTTTTTCATATATTTTTATGCAAGTGCATGTTTGTCTTATTGACACCAGGAAACATCATCCCTCCCACAAATCCCATAACTGTAAGAATCTTTAGGTTATTTTATCAATATATCAGCCCTGGAGCAGTCTGTGCCCCTTTTTAATCTGATGCTAAAAACCCCAACCCTTTCATTCAGAGCCCTCTGCCTTAGGACAGTGCCCTCTCACTGTCCCACCCGCACAGCACTGCCCTTCCCAGCACCTTCCGGGCACCACCGGCTGGAGACCTGGAAGCTGCATTTGCAAGGCACCCTTGCTGCCAGGACTTCCATCAGCCCAGCTCCTGAGCGGCTCCCTGGGGCCTGGGAGGCCGAGGAGCAGGAGCCACGCTACCCCGTGGGGAGCACCAGCAGGTCGCAGTGTGGTGGGGGCACCAGCAGCTCCGTGTTTCTTCCTGAAGTGACTCTTGTTGCTGCTTCAAGCTGTGGTGACCGGCAGAGCCAACCCTCTGGCCTTCCTGTGGCTGTGGCTCTCCAAGGACCTTCCTCATGATTCCTGCTTCCCCAACACCGTGAGGCAGCAGCACCTCCGGACCCTTCAGAGGACCCGCAGCTCCAGCTCCCTCAGCCACTTCCTGATGAACATGCCACAGTGGCTGCTCTGTCCCTCATCACCTGACAGGATGTCCGCATGCAGGCCTCTGTGCCTCTGCGCCTCTGTGGCCTCTGTGGCTGCCTGCACCCTGTCAGCAAGGCGCTGACCAGAGCAAACATAGGGCTGCAGCTGCTGATATCTGCGCTTCCAGAAAGTTCACTCGCATGTTTCTCTTCCTGACATCTCATGATCTACAATAGGACCCAGTAAGAGTCCCGAAACCTGGCACTCCTCACCCCAGGTCGCCGTTCGTCCTCTCCCCTCGGCGGCATGGCGGTGTCTGGAGGTATTTTTGGTTGTCACCATGGGAAGAAGGGGTTTGGCTACTGGCATCTGGCAGGCTGTGGTACTGACGAACACCCTGCAATGAACACCCACAATGCCCAGGGAAGCCCCAACAGCCACCCGGTCGGAAATGCCCTCCTGCCAAGGCGGGGAAGTGCTGCCTTCCGTCTTCTCATCCGTCTTCCCTGACTGTGCCTCCAGCTCAGGCCCCACAAGCCTCACCTTCCACATGATCGGGGCCTAGAAATCTCCACAATTCATTCCAAAAATGGGCTACAAATCAGAACCTGTGGTAACTAGGAGGGGCGAATGCTTTTCACCCAGACAACAAAGGACCAGAGGGGGCTGACGAGAGAACAAAAAGAAAAGACTCAAGCATAGAAATTAGGTTGTCCCTCTCTCCCCCAAAATAAGGACAGCCTTTATTTCTCTGCGCCTGATTGTAGGTGCCTTTTCTTTCCCTCTGTGCACTGTTCCATATTTTTCAAATTTTACATAATGGTCATACATTGCTCCTATGATTCTAAAAAAATAAAAGCATTACATTTTTAAAAAGAATGAGAATAAGCAACCCTTTTGAGTAAGTATTCTAGTCATATTGTGGCAAGTACTTCACAACATCTCTGAAACCCTCATGGGAAATAGAGACAAATATAAAAATTACTAGAGGCCCATTGCAGGAAGATTCCTGCAAGAACAGGGCTTCCTGAGGCCAGAGCGAAGCTGAGAAGAGAGTGAAGCCAGAGGCGGGCTTCACTCCCTCCTGGCTCCGCTGCCTCGGCTCCCTCCTTCAGCTCCCTCCCGTCTCCACTGCCTCACTCCCTCCCGTCTCCACTGCCTCACTCCCTCCTGTCTCCACCGCCTCGGCTCCCTCCCATGTCCTCTGCTTCACCTCCCTCCCGTGTCCACCTCCTCACTCCCTCCCTTCTCCACCACTTCACTCCCTCCCATGTCTGCTGCCTCAGCTCCGCTCCCGTCTCTGCTACCTCTGATCCATTCCCTTCTCCGCTGCTTGGCTCCCTTCTGCAGTGCTTGGCTTCCTTCTACACTGTCTTCAGTCTTCGCTGGGTGCCTGTGTATGCAAATTAACTGCCATCTTTGTTGGGTTAATTTGCATACTCTTCTGATTGGCTGGTGGGTGTAGCAAATGTACGGTCAATTAGCATCTTTGTCTTTTATTAGTGTAGATGCAACTTCCGCCAACTTATTGTTCTGCTTTATAATGACTCACCACCAAGTTTTATTAACAGGTTTCTCAGATGTGCCCACGATGGTTGGGAAGGAGTTGTAAAACATCCCTCAGGGGCAGTGGTGTGCAGCCCAGGGTCCCACGCTGCTCGGATTGGATTGGTGTTCACAGGGCACAGAGTCCTCAGGACCCACAGGAGGCAAGCGAGCAAGGCCCAAGTGAAATGCTGTCAGCTCAGGGTTATGCATGCCCACCAATAGCAACATGTTGCTGTGCAATGGTCTTTGTGGCTAAAGCCAGCTTTTAATCAGATGCCCAGTGGTTGAGCCCTACAGACTCCCCTTCCATCCCAGGGGGCAAAACCAGAGCAAGGGCTCCTACAAAGTGACCCACAGTGCTGCGGGGTGGGGGCAGGCGAGACTGGATGTTGCCACTGGGCACTGCTGGGGCAACAGGAGGCTCAGGGTGAGCAACAGTGAGGTCAGCGTGGAGCTGCCCCACACCCTTTCCATGCAGCTGCCAGGGTCTGTACGGGCACCTCCACTTCACGCTCTGGTGGTGTCTTGTCTGTGAATAGCTGATACTTGCTCTGCTGGGGAAGGGAGCAAAGTCAGGAAGAACCTATGTCGCCATCTTGGTGACGTCACTCCAAGGCTGGCTTTCAATCTGTGAATTTCAAGGATGCAGCTCATTCCTGAATTTTAAAGACCCATAAAATATTTATTTTGTTATTTTAAATACATGAACTATTCACATACTATTGGGACCTACTTAAAAGTAGGCCAACTGGCTCTCTCTCTTTCTCTTCTCCCACAGCACCTTGCTCCCAGCTCCGAGATGGGAGAGAACAGCCAGACAGGAGTGCTCCCTGCCCATGGAGCACTCATCAATCCTCTTATAAAACAACTGACGCCATCTTCAGACCCTCCTGGAAACTCGTGCGTGTGTCAACCTGTCCCAACCTGTACAGGCCACAAGGTGGTCCTGCCCACCATGCCCCTGACTTTGGAGGGACCACAGTGAGCGCCGTCTCCACAGCACCCCTTGCAGGAGGGACAGTGCTGTGGGAGGAAACAGCACCTGCCCTTTACAATCTCTCCACTGCTGCTACCAAAATAGCAGTAAAGGACCCCTTGTTCACCGAGGAGGGTGATGAGTGTGAAGGTTCACAGTTGGAGAAACCGGAGAACAATGGATAAGTTCCCTCAAGACAGGAAGGGGTATAAAGCAGTGGGGAACACTAGCAGGGTGGGGAGAGGTCTTAAGAGTGTTTACCAGAGGAACTTTGTGAGGGAGAAATGGTGAATGAAAATGTCTCTAAATCAAATGTTGTGTGATGGGTGCTGTAACCTTATCATCTATTTCCCCTTAAAATCATAATTGAAATCTAGACTTCTTGCTAATGAGCAGGGCCTGTACATTATAAGCATTCAGTGAATATTTGTTGAATGAATGAATGAATGAATGAATGGGCAAAGGATCATTTAAGGAGTTGGAATTTTCTCTCTGGGGAGGTGCACAAAAAGGGCTGAGTCCTTCCTCTTCCAGGCTGTCTGTCACCTTTATGCTTGTGGTTTTTAAGACTATAAATTCCAACTTGCTGGCCTGCTGTAAGTTACTTATTCATGGTCATTTGTTTTTCTATCAGAGGCAATGCTGCTGTGAGCCTCCTTGGACACGCAGCCTTTATCGCATGCACACTGCCGGACGGCGCTCTCAGAGGTGCGGCTGGCACCTGTTGACAGCCATGAGGCAGCTGGGGAATCACAGTTCAAACCACATAGGAAGCTTCGAGCAAGCAGGTTTTTAGGGCCCAGTTCCAGCCGATGGTCTTCACAGAAGCTGGGTAAGTTCACGCATTGTCATTGCATAAACTGCCTTGAGACCATCCCAAGCCCAGCCAGTGTGATGTCCTGAGAATACAGAACTGCCTTCAAGATCCTTGGTCTGGTGTGGAGGCCAATATCTGAGCAAGTGATTAAAACCCAGGAGAATGAGTGCTGTCACAAGGGAAAGCTGAGTGCTTTTGAGAATACAAGACACCAGCATCTGATCTGACCTGGAGTGAAGAAAAGAGAGAACGTCAGGGAAGAGCCCTGGAGGAAGTGGCAGCTACACTCAGCTTAGAGGGAAAACAGAAGACTCCGGTTGAGGAACGCAAACAGTGGCGACTCCCAGACACGGAGAAAACTATACAAAAAGGCACAAATGTGAAGAAGAACGTGCTATGGGGCAAAGAGCATGAGATGTCCTGTGTGTGACGGGGGATGGGGACAATGGCTAGGAAGGGCTGAGAAGATACTCAGAAGATAGGACACGAGGGTTCCTGAATATTCTTCTGACTGTTTGGACATCAACCACAGGCAATGCAGTTGCAAGCCCCAGGGTGGCTGGATGTTCACACCTGCCAGGTAAAGAGCACTGGTGGGTGAGGAGAGACTGGGCCAGGAAGACAGGCACGAGACACCCAGGAGTTAAGTGTCGGGGATGGCCTCAGTGACAGAAGCATAATGCAAGGTAGTGAACTCCCAGTGTTTTTCAGGGAAGATAAACCCAGGTTCAAAGACCTGCAAAGCTCAGCCACACCCACCACAGTTAATGTTCTCAGCTTCACTAAGAGAGACACCTGTCCCGCACATTTCTGGTTTGGTCCCACCACGATGCTCAGGCCAGTTTTCTGGACTTCTGGTTCCATTCTCTGACTCCACCTTCTGCTGATGGCTCCTCAATGTCACCTTGTTCTGAGACCGCACTGCACGGCTGCCTGCTCATTTCTCCTGGATCTGGCTCCACGTTAGCTCAGGTTGCCTTCACGGCACCTTGATATGTGCAGAGCGGGTCCCACAAATGCACCTTCATGCTGTATTGGGACATCAGCATCGCAGGGCCACATATTCAGTTTATGGGAATTGTATTTTTCTGGGCTCTCCAGAGACACAGAACCAATAGAAGATAGAAACGCAAAGAAATTTACTGTAAGAAATTGTCTCACACGATTACAGAGGATGAGGAGTCCTGAGTCTGCGGTCAGCAAGCTGGAGACCAGGACAGCTGGTGGTGCACGTCCCAGTCCAAGCCCAAGTTCAAAGACAGGAGACCAATGGCCCAGCTCACAACCAGACCATGGAGGGAGAGGGAGTTCTTACTCAGTCTTCTATTCCAACCAGGCCTCCAGCTGACTGGACAATGCCCACCCACGGGGGAGGGCCGTCCTGTCACTCAGCGTGCACTTTCCAGTGTTAATCTCATCCAGAAACACCTTAAAGACACACCCAAAATAACATCTAACCTGACATCTGAGCACTCTGTGTCCCAGCTCTGTCACAGGAACTGAGAGAATCCAGAGCTATGTTGTTCAATAGGGCAGCTCGATGCTTGAAATATGTTTGGTCTGGATTGAGAAATGGTATAATAGCAAAATACCAGATTTCAAAGACTTAGTACCAAACCAAAAAATAAAATATCTCATGAATAATTTTACATTGATAACACATTGAATGACAATGACAATATTTAGATATACTGGATTAAATAATAGATATTATTAAAATTAACTACCTGTTTCCTTTTACATTTTAATATGGCTGCTAGAAATGTCAAATCAGAGAGGTGGTTCACACTAAATTCCTATTTGCCAGTGGTGCTCTGGAGCTGGGTAGGAGTAACAATCAGCAAGGGTTAAGGGTGACATCAGGGGTCCAGATAAAAAAATTAAAAATTCAGGGTACGGTTTAGTCTTAATGAAACACAGTGAGGTAAAGAGGAGCTGAGGCCTTGGCCACTGGCATGGGGTGGGCTTGCACCACTGGGGAGAGGGTCCCTGGCCCCCTGGGCCGAGGACTTCCCAGGCACAGGCCAGCTAGGCTTTGATTCAGGAGTAAGACTGGATCCACTCTCAGTGGAATGGACACGGCCTGGTTAATTGGCTACACTGACTAAACCAGCTGTGGGCAAACTACGGCCTGCGGGCCGGATCCATCCCATTTGAAATGAAAAAAAATAAAAAAAAAAAAAAAAAAAAAAGAGACCGTACCCTTTTATGTAATGATGTTTACTTTAAATTTATATTAGTTCACACAAACACTCCATCCATGCTTTTTTTCCGGCCCTCCGGTCCAGTTTAAGAACCTATTGTGGCCCTCGAGTCAAAAAGTTTGCCCACCCCTGGACTAAACTCTCCAGGGTGCCCTCAGCACCTGGTGGAGGAGGGGGGCCCTCAGCACCTGGTGGAGAAGGGAGGCCCTCAGCACCCAGTGGAGGAAGGGGGGCCCTCAGCACCTGGTGGAGAAGGGAGACCCTCAGGATCTAGTGGAAGAGAGAGGGGCCTCAGCACCTGGTGGAGGAGAGGGGCCCTCAGCACCCAGAGGTGGAGGAAGGGCTGATCCACCCAAGCTGTTTCCTGTGGCTTTCCCATACAACTGGCCTCTCTTGCCTCATGCTTCAAAATTTCCTAAAATCTCTCAAAAAAGCACCATCTGGGCTCTACATACCCCAACCTCTGGCTTAGTGGCCCCAGACCTAGCACTAGTGGAAGCCCACCTTGGTTCACAGAATGGCCTCTCCTGGGCACCTTCAAGCCCAGCACAAGTAGCAGCCATCTGCAGATCACTCTGTAACTCAGGCCAGGTGACCCCATGTGGGGAAACATGAGACTTGGTTGGAAAGTCTGTAAAGAGGAAACTCCAAAAGATCAGAACCTCCAGGGGGAGTTGCCTGAAGGCAACCTCCCCTGCCTTGACTTTTCCAAATAAGTCTGAGCCCCTGGGTGTTTACTGGAATCTTTATGCTTAGTCTTTAGACGTCCTTGCTTAAAGGACACTATAGACACATATGTCTTCTCAAGGATGCATACCCTGCTGATAGTGTCTAATAGTTAATTTTAGCTCAAACTGCTGTTACAATAAAAGCCTATGGAGACAGGTGAACAGAGCTATTTGGTTTCTCTAGCCAGGCAGTCTCTTAGCCCTCTTTTTCACAGAAACGTGTGTCAGAGTAATAATTCATGTGTCACTCAGGGTCTTGATCAACTCTGGCAAGTGGTTCCCTGTGTGAGGAGAAATGCAACGATACATGGTGAAAACCTTGAAAACAAAAGTAACTGAGCAGTAAGTAATTGGAGCCTGCTGGGGATTTCCAAGTTTGAGGGGATTGTTTCTCAGCTAAAGTTTCATAATGGGACAGCAACTGTCCCCTGAGAAACAGCAATATATAAGAGTACTTAAACAGTTATTGAAAGCAAGTGGGGCCTCAGTTATAGAAGGACAATTAAAAGACAATTCATAATCCTTGGTTCCCTGATGCTGAAATGATAAACCTTGATCTCTGGGAGCAAGTAGGCAGGAATTTAAAGAGAAATCAGGCCCAGGGAAAACGAGTGCCCTTGAAACCTACTACACAAAGCCACTCTTCCAAGTCCAGGAGACATAGCAGCTCTACCTAATACATAGAAACAAACAGGGAAGCAGCCAAAATGCAGAAACAAAGAAACAGGTCCCAAATGAAAGAATACAAAAAATCTCCAGAAAAATAACTGAATGAAATAGGGGCAAGCAAGCTACCAGATAGAGTTCAAAACACTGGCTATAAGATGTTCAAGAACTTAGTGAGCACTTCAACCGCATAAAAAAGAACATAGAAACTATAAAAATGGACCAGTCAGAAATGAAGGATACACTAACTGAAATAAAGAATAATTTGCAGGGAATCAACAATAGAGGACATGAAGCTGAGAATAAAATCAGTGACTGGAATATAAGGAAGCAAAAAGCACCCATTTGGTACAGCAAAAAGAATCCAAAAATGAGGATAGTGTAAGGAGCCTCTGAGACAACTTCAAGTATAGCATCATTTGCATCATGAAGTGGCTGGAAGGAGAAGAGAGAGAGCTAGAAATTTAAAACCCATTGTAAAGAATAATGAAAGAATAGCTCCCTAACGTAGTGAAGAAAATAGACACACAAGTCCAGAAATCACAGAGAGTCCCAAATAAGATGACCTTAAAGAGGCCCACACCAAGACACATCATAATTAAAATGCAAAAGGTTAAAGACAGAGACTCTTAAAAGCAGCAAGAGAAAAGCAGCTAGTTACCTACACTGGAGCTCCCATAAGACAGTGAGCTGATTTTTCAACAGAAACTTTGCAGGCCAGAAGGGAGTGGCAAGAAGTATTCAAAGTTATGAAAAGCAAGGACTTACAACCAAGATTACTCTACCCAGTGAAGCTAACATTTAAAATCAAAGAACAGATAAGAAAAAGCTAAAGAACTTCAGCATCACTAAACCAGCATTATGTGAAACTTTAAAGGGTCTTCTTTAAGAAGATGAAGGGGGAAAATGTTAAAAATATAAACAATAAAATGGCAATAAATACATATCTATCAACAATTGAATCTAAAAATCAAAATAAATGAATAAGCAGAACAGAAAAAGACTCATAGAGAACATTTTGATCATTGCCAGAATTCAGGCTGTTGGGGAAATGGATGAAAAAGGTAAAAAGATTTAGAAGTATAAATTGGTAGTTACAGAATAGTCATGGGGATGTAAAGCACAGCATAGGGAATGTAGCCAATAATAGTGTCATATGTATGTCATCAGGTGAGAGTGAGATGCACCAGGATGATCACGTAGTAAGGTGTGCAATGTCTAATCACTGGGATAGACACCTGAAACTAATATAATATTGTATGTCAACTGTATTTGAAAAATAAAAAAGTATTTAAAATGAATAAATAAAAATTCTTAAAAGAATCCTATCTGAAACAAACACTGATATCGTTATCATTAAAAGAAAAGCCTTCCACTTTGTTCTAGTAATAGAACCACAGAATTACAGACCTAGACACAGGAGGAACTTCAGTGACCTGGTCCAAATTCCAACATGATATTACAGGAAGAAGCCTGGACTAAAAATGCTCCTTGGAAACCATTTCTAAAAACTACTTACTGCACACTCAGAGCAACAAGAAAGAACCTCTTCTCTTTTAAGTACTGATTTGTGGAACATGGAACTAATGGAAATAAAAAAAGATGCTCATACACACACAAAGGAAAGGGAAGGAAGGAAGGAAGGAAGGAAGGAAGGAAGGAAGGAAGCGAGGGAGGGAGGGAGGGGGTGAAGGGAGAGAGGGAGGGAGGGAAAGAAAGGAAAGATCCTGGTCCTTCCCAAGCCTGAGATGATATAATCCTAGCTAACAAGAGCTCTCTCTCTCTCTCTCTCTCTCTCTCTCTCTCTCACACACACACACACACACACACGCTAGCCCTGTTCAAATGAACACATTCTCTCCACAGCAGCCATGTGGCCCTAGAAGCTGCCTGGGGCCTGGGGCCTGGGGCAGACTGCATGGGCCTGAGCACAGTGCCAGCTGGGAACAGACTAAGCTCCCAGATCAGGACAGGGGCAGGGACTGAACCAATGGTGCAAAATGTCTGGACATGAGCCCTGTTTCTGGCCTTGATGAAAACAAGACCGGATTCTTTCCACAGCAGGACAGATGGAGATGAGACATTGGGAACCCAGAGACATTCCTTTGACTTTGCATCAGGCACCACACATACATCTTACCACTCCACAATCTCTCATACATGGGTCTCTGGAATGCCTTCCTTGCGATCCTGTTAAAAAACACAATTTCCACCAGCAAGAGATGAAGCTATAATATTGAAGGAAAACAAGGAGTCAGTTCCCAGAAAAGAGCAGTGCTGAGAGGTGGGGGGGCCCAGGCCACAAACAAGTCTTGGCCCCAGGGGTTCTGGAGACCTCTGCAGCCTTTGACCTTCCCAGAGGCTCAGTCCCTCAGGAGATGCCACAGGTCCCTTCCAATAAAGTCCCATCTTTTATAAACGAAGCTCCAGGTGGGTTTCTTTACTTGTAACAATATCACTTGAGAAAGGAGGTGTGTGAGTGGGGAAAGGTGACATTAAGGTAAAGACAAGAGTGTAGGGGCTCTTAAATGCCATTCGAAGTGTACACATTAACCTCCAAAAGGCAAGTCAGTGCATGCTGCTGAGCCACACCCAGACCTGTGTGACCCTAGACCCTGGACTGAATCAGGGTCCAGGAAAGTGGACCACGTGGGATGTGCTCAGTAACGCAATGGGGACAGAACTCGAGGCAATTGCCTTGGTATGAAGAAGAGAAAGATGAAATCAAAGGATTGGGGGAGGATGGAGAAATAGGAGATTCTGAAATGGTGTCATGAAAGCCAAGGAATAAGATAATTTCAAGGGAAAAAATTACACTCAACCATATCCTACCAAAAGGGGGACCAAAAAATCAAGTGAGGTAATATTGGAAAGTGGTGAGTGGGTTTGCAATTCAGAAAGAAACTCCTAACCAGACAGCAGTGGGTTAATAAGAAATATAAAGAAAGGAACTGGGACCATGAATGTTGACTCAGCTTTTATGTCCACCAGTAGGATTTCCATAATATAAGTCTAATGTCCAATGTTGTCATGATAATTCAACTTGATGGAAGTAAAGTTATTCAATTTTTAACAGTAATTTTATGTTTCCTGCTTCTATTTTTTTAAATAAGTTAAATATTTTATTTCATTCAAAGGGAAAAATTTTTTCTCATAGCCACAATAACCCTAAGTTAATAACACTTTTCTCAATGCATGTATTATTATGTTTTCATGTGTTGAATAGTTAATGCATACACATGACTTATTTTTTAAAAACTTATAGTATATAGAAGAATGTGAAGTAAAACAATAATCTCTTTCTCTCTCTCATTCTCCTACTAATAACAGTTACCAGTCTCTTGCCAGTATTTCCAGAGGTGGTCTACACAGACACAACCATATAGGTACTAGAGGCCCAGTGAATGAATTTGTGCACCTTGAAAGAAACTGTAGGCTGTGAGGCTGAAGTGGGCACAGGGGTAGGTCTCGGCCCATCCTCACGCCCCTGCCTAGCCCCTCCCGGCATGGTCCCAGTCCCCTGTCTGCCAGCAGCCCTGCTCCTACTGCCACCACACCCATGCACTGACGGTGCCGACCCTGTTTGCACCCGCTGATGGCGCAGAGCGATTGGGGCTGGCGCCAGCAGCAGGTTCAAGCAGGGCCAGTGTTATCAGCGGGTGATAGCAGCAGCTGCCTGCCCCAATTGCCCCTCAGAAGCAGGGGGAGGTGGAGAAGCCCTCAGGGGCGATCAGGGCTGGCAGTTGCTGATTGCACCTGCCAATGATGCCAAGTGATCAGGACCCAGGACCGGTGCCAGCAGTGGGTGTGAGTGGGGCAGTTGCCAGCAGTGGGTGCAAGAGGCAGCTGCCAGCCTCGATCGCCCCTCAGGAACAGGGGGAGGTGGAGAAGCCCTGAGGGGTAATCAGGGCCGGCAGCTTCAGCTCTCACCCGCTGATGGCGCCAAGTAATCAGGGCCAGCACTGGGCACCAGCAACGGGTGCGAGTGCCGGGCGGGACCATGGCGTACAGGAGCAAAGAATTTTCAGTAACCTTGGTCTGGCACCCTACTCACCTGCTTCACCATCCCACCATGGCCGACGCCTGCCATGTTTTGTGCTCTACTGCCTGCTGCCGAGCCCTGCTATGTTCTGTGCGTGCCCCCTAGTGGTCAGCACACGTCATAGTGACCAGTTGTTTGGTTGTTCGGTTATTCCTCTGTTCAGTCTATTTGAATATGAGCCTTTTATTATATAGGATATGCACTTCCTTTAGACATCTATGCACACTGCTTCATGCCTTGACTGTTTTACTTTCTGGAGCTCTGAGATTGTCCATATCTGTGCACGTTGACTTGCCTCTCATTTTGAAGTGGCTCTGTGTTGTTCCCTTGGCTTGATTTATTGCATCAAACCCCACAGAAGAGCTTTTAGGTGGTTTCCATTTTTTTGCTAATATAACCAGAGTTATAGTAAATGCTCTTTCTTTGGATATATATGTAGGACAAATTCCTATCATTGAAAGTTAAAGAGAACATGCATTTAAAACATTGATAGATATGCTCAAAGTGCCCTCCTAAGTCCCAACTGTTATGGGCAGGGAGCTCTCCCTGTGCCCACCTGCTGCTGGGGTACGTGGACTTCTTGTGATGTCACAAGAAAAAGAATTTTCTGAGATTCACAGAGGAGGATGAGATCCTGTAGAAGCTTTATTTCTGTGGAATTACACCCCTGAGTTTCCAAGGTCCTATTCCCCTCTGTTCTGACAAGGAAGAAGCTCATATCGCTTTCAGCAGAGCTAGGATTAAAGCCCTGCCCAGGGTTGGCACAGTCCAGTCCAGCACCAGCCAACTTAGTGGAGTTTGTGTCCCAGGCTGTTGCACGTGGAGTCCTCATGGCTGTGAGTCATGTGGCTATGGAAGGAACACAGCCGAATGCCAGAGAGCCAGTCACACAGGAGCCAAGAGAGCGAAGTCCTTTGTCTGGGGGATTATGTATTCCCAAATTTTTGCATTGGCTCCACCCCCTCTACTCAACCCATAGTTCCTCAGGCTAGATTGTCAGGCAAATACCTTCCCTAGGTCACCCCAACTTCACTGCACATGCCCCATCTTTCCCTTTGTTAGACCCTTTCCCCAGGGAGATGGAGGGAAGGCTGGTGGTTCCCTGGGCATATGAAGTTGCAGCTTCGGTGAAGCTGCCCAGACAGCTATGCTTATAAAGTCTGGCCTCCCTTTTGCTCCTTTTATGTTATTAATATTAATAACTAGCTAATTACAACAGTATCCCTGCCAACAATGCATGAGAGTGACAGTTACACTACACCTCCACCCAACACAGTGGGTCACAGCGCCTGTTGCTCTTTATCATTAATGTTATAATCTGGGAGCCCGGAATGCCTGGGATAGTGACCTAAAAGTCCTGTTTCTCAAGAAAGAACAAAGTTAAGTGATTATGGATGGTTGTGTCTGCCTCATCCTTTCCCGGCCTGAGGGGATTGTGACCTGGCATGCGGGCCTCGGGCCACCAGGAATACAAGGGTATAAAAGAGAGGGTCTGAGTGCCCCACACCCACCGCGGTGCCCGCCTACATAAGAGTGTGCACATGCTGTGCAGCTGTATCGCATGTCCCTGCAGCCCCTCAGAAAGCTAAGGAACCTCGGTATTAACGTAAAGCCTCTTGTAAATCAAGCATCTGTGCAGGTGCACAACTCATTGGTTTAAATTTGCATTTATTTTATTTTAAGTGAAGTTGAGTATTTTCCTATCATTTCAAAGTCTATTTTTGCCTGTTTTCATGGTTTTTGGTTACTAGGTGGGTGATGTTTATATTCTTACTGATTTATAAATACTCTTTATATGTTTTAGGATGCATTCTTTGCCCATATGTGTTGCAAATATTTTTCGAGGTTCTCATTTGCTTTCATTTTTTTCCAGGTTTTCAAAAAATACCATTTTATGGTGTTTTTTATAATGAAGAATCATTCCATTTTTTATAGTCAATCGTACCCATCTTTTCTCTTAAATCTTCTGGATTTTGTGAAGTCCTTTCAAAGGTCTTTTTTATTTTAAGACTATAAAAGGTTTCTTTCATGTCTCCTTCTAGTTCTTTTATTTTCTCCATATTTTTAGTATTTAATATAAGTAGGATTTCTCTATTGGTATAAAGAATGAGGTAAAAATCCAACTTTATTTTTTTCAGATTATTACTAAAGTTAGTGCCTTGATAATAAAAGCTTTCATACAGAGTTAGCAATATTAGACTCTTAAAATGCTTAAAATTTATCTTAGCAATATAGAACAGATTATGCCAATAGAAAGCTAGAGACACCTAATGCTCTATTCCACCTTTTTATTAACTACTAGAGGCCTGGTGATCCATGCACCGGTGGGGTCCCTCAGCCTGGCCTGCAGGATCAGGCTGAAACCGGCACTCTGACATCCCCCAAGGGGTCCCAGATTGCAAGAGGGCACAGGCCAGGCCGAGAGACCCCACTGGTGCACAATCGGGGCCTGGGAGGGACTGTGGGAGGGCTCCAGGGCGTGTCCGGCCCATCTCACCCAGTCCGGATCAGCAGACCCCAGCAGCAAGCTAACCTACTGGTTGAAGCGTCTGCCCCCTGGTGGTCATTGCACATCATAGCGACTGGTCAAACACTTAGCATATTAGGCTTTTATTATATAGGATTCCTAAAATACACAATATAAAAAGATTTGTAAAACTTCAACATGAGTTAAAACTGTAATTTAGGTAAACATCTGCCAGATGTGCAGAACTGTCCACTAGCTAAAGAAGGTAAAGATGGTGTCTGTCCTCCTGTCCTCGCTTCTAACTTCTTCCTCAGAAAGAAGAGACTTTCACTGACCCGATGGGAGGGCCCAGTCAGACAGGGAAGGAGCTACTCTCTGAGGTGACCAGGGATAAACCAACAGGCTTCATCTCCACACTTATAGCTCCCCCCACCCCTGCAAGAAAGTTCTAGACAACGTAGACACTAATTCTCAGCCACATAAACCAGAGGTGTAAGTGGGTTTGGTGCTGAATTCTCTGCCTGTGGGAAGGAAGCCAGCAGTGAGCCAGGCTGGGCTTCAGGCTCAGCAGATAGGACAGGGATGGGCGTGGAGTTGGGGTAGAGAGGGAAGTGGCGAGCATGAAAGTTTCATTCCTGTTTCCTAGAAACAAAGCTGCACTTGGTTCACATTGCCCAGGGGTGAAACATCCTTTTTAGCAGAAAACACAAGGAAATGAAGCCAAGAGAGTTCTTACTTCGATAGATTTGCATCAAATAAATAATTGTTAAATCCCAGCAAATGTGGCTGGGCACTCCGCATGTCAGCCATCCAGAGCTTAAGGTCTCGGGGTTGATCCTAACAGCAACAAAATAAATGTGAAACTGTGAACGCACAGATCCATCAGCGAGTGAGGAAATGCCAGGCCTGGATACACCTTTACCCTTTAATTAAACAGAGAACCCTCAGAATGTAGATGGCATTGGTCAGAGATCGTGTTTAAATGTAAAGCAACTGTGTTATCTTAACCAAAACGGGGAACTTAGAACAGATGACTGGGGATAAGGGTTGAAAAGAGGCAAAAACCAACATATTCTGAGGCCTACAGAGCAGAGCACAGCAGAAGGCTGCCCACACTGCCTCCAGCTCTCTGGGAGCCCAGACCTGGCGGAGACTGAAGAACTGATGAAGTGGCAGGATCAAGGTCAAGAGGTGCCACAGCAACACGTGAGCTCCTCCCACAGGACTAGTTTGAGGAGGACGCCTCTGCTTCAGAGGCCAAACCCTGAGTGGCAAGGTGCCACTCACACCAGGTGACAACAACCATCATCGCACCTGCCCCTGCAAGTTGTTCATGACTGTCCCCGCTGCAGACAACCCAGGCCTCGGCATCGCTGGCTTCAGAATCCCAGGAAAGTCCATCCCCTGGGCCCATCTCGCAGGGCCTGAGGCTTCATATCTGGCGTATTAGCTCCCATCATGGTAGTCAGCCGTCTTCTCCCCACAAGAGGGACATGAAGGGAATGACAAATGACCACGCCATCAACAACTAACAAAAATACTCCAGGCGGGACATCACTGCCCTCCCACTGCACCCCACACACCGGGCACACCTCTGCCCCTGCCGCTGAACTGGGACCAAGTCCTGCAGGTCAGAGGAAGGGTCCGAGGGAGCACCTGGACCCTCGGGCCTCCCAAGAGAAAGGCAAGAAACAAAGTTACATTAAAAAGAGAATATAGTGCCTACAATTCAGGAAGGATTATTTTTTTAATATTTCAGAAAAACGTTTTTACACCACGTGTTTGATTTTTTCATTTTAATTAAAAAAAGGATGGAATCTGCAAGCCAAAAGAGAAACAGATCTTGGACCTGGTTAATAGAAGACTATAACATGATGACTAAATGGCATTTGCGTTAATATCGCTTTAGAGATTGCAGAAGATAAAGCCAAAGTGAGGAAGAAGGATCAGAAGTCTCCCTTGGACAGAGGGAGATATAATGAAAGAATACTTTCTGAACAGAAGCAATACCTTCTGCGATCTCAGATCAAAGTTGTTTCCAAGAACCAAATATAATTAATGAAAAGGAACAACACACATACATCCTGATGACTTTAAGCACCAAAAGAATAAAGAAAGAACACTACAGACATGGCAGCAGGGGAGACGACGGCACAAACAATAAAAGGAAACATCACACTGGACAAGGGCTTTTCCTTTCAGTCACACTGGGTGACGGCCATGTCCTTGGCAGAAAACGAGCTTTAAAGGCACTAATGCCTTTAAATAAAACCTCACCAGGCGTTAAAAAGAGAAACTAAAATATGAAACATGGTAGTGGTTGATGAGATTACATAAGCATAGGTTTGTCTAAATATTTTTGTAAGTGTGGTTAAATGAATAAAACAAATGTCAAAATTTATTCTAAGAGAGTAAACAAAAGTTTAAAAAGCTAATAATAATTCTCTTAATCAAAAGAAATTTAAAGAAAAGTAAATAAATGTTTTTCTCATGCTAAAGTTGATGAAAAATAGTAATATTTTATTTTGATGCTGATAATTAAAGGAAGTATAATGAGGTATTTTTAATTAAATATATTCATAGAATTCATAGTAAGTTGTGTAAACTGCAAATAACTACAAGGGGAAAAGTCAACTAAAACAATAGATATTGTAAAGGGTTGGGAGTGGGAGTTAGAAGTAGGTTTATGTCAAAGGAGAATTCGAGATGAAAACGAGACTGGAACTGCGGCTTGGCAGTAAGTGCCCATCAGTCCATGGAGTCTTAGAACAAAGACGGCCAAGCAGGCACCACAATGAAAGTGCAGCTACTGCTGTTCTTAAGAATCTGAAGAAGTAACACAGAAAATGTTTAAGTAACAGATTGAACAACGGTAAGCCAGTCAGCATGGTGTTCATATCAGACAACATAAATTCCAAACCAATAAAAATTGCTAAACTGAGCAAATTGTATATTTTGCAATGACATTCTGATATTGAAAGAAAAAGCATGTGTGCCAGAAGAGAGTATTAATGTAATAAAGCAAAATCTGTTGGAAGTAAAAGGAGACTCTAAAGAACAACTATAGTATATTATCAGGTTCTATATGACTTACAGTCTCTAAAAGGCAAAGGAGAGAAAGCAAAGCAGGCCTAAGTCAGGGTTTCCAGGCTGCTGAAGAGCCTGCGGTGAGGGCTGGTGGAGATGCTGAGCAGGCAGCGTGGGCCCTCCGTCCTGCGCTCATTAGCATCCCACATCACCTTGCCTGTGAAGAACGTGCCCCCACGCAGGCAGTGGGGTTGAATATGTTTCATTGTTTCTAAAAATCTTCCTGACACAGGTTCTGAAGTCAGGCTCTGGACTCAGTGCGGGTCAGTATTTCGTTTTAACAGCTGCCGTGGTCCGATGCTCCTCCAAAGCCCACGGGCCACACGGGAGCGTCACCGGGAGCTGCACTCTCCAAGTCCATTAGGCAAAGATTTTTGCTAAAATTCTGTTAGTAAATTTCCATCTTCCTGTCAATCAGTTATTCATTCAAAATAATTCGAATGTAATGTGCTTTGATTTTTTCCAACAAAATAAGTTCAAAAACAACAAATTCTTTGAATGGTTTTTAAAGCAAGCTAGACTTTCTTAAAATTTTTCTTGGGGTTTGGGGGTTGTATATGAGATATATTATAAATGGCATATATTGCCTTCAGTAACAAAATCACATAAGAATGAAAAATTGCAGACATATGTTTTCAAGATGTTCTTTCCTTAACACAAGTTTAAGTACAGCAGCGTTTCTCCCTTTGAAGCATCCATCTTATATAAAAACTGCTGTTTGAAATTTTAACCCTGCTATTTCTGGCTTCTGTAGATGCTTGCTGGCTTAAATAATAAGGAAAATAAGATTACTCCCACTTCAGAGAGGCCATTAAACCTTCCCCAGATGAAGTTATCAGTGCTGGCGTCAGGCCAAGCCTTTGGTCGAGGTCCCAAAGCACCAGCACATAGGGCCCTTTAAGAACTTGCAAAAGGAACCGGAAAAACCCCATATTTGGGAGACAAAGAGGGTAAGATGGTATAAATATGAGAAACTTTGTGTGTGATTTCACCCAGAATTTGAGAAACATTTTCCTCTGGGCCCGCGCGTAATAAAATGTAACTCCATCTCTCTAAGCGTTGCTTGCTTCTTCTCCGGTTTTTCTGTAACAGCTTGTTCACCTTGAATGGACCTGTTAAATGCTTAGTTTCTTTGAAACTGTCCACTTGGTCACCAAGGGAAAAGGTCATCAAATTTGGAAAGCTTCCCTTTTTGTGTGAGGAAACAATGTGTTTCACTTTAAATTTGACCAAGACTTTGAAACTTTTTACCGTGAGATAACCTCTCCGCTGTGAGGGACAAATACTGCCGTGGTCACTCCTCTCTTCTGAGCATGTTTGAAAGATTCTCCCACTTTTTTCAATGTATCACTCATGCTTCTGGCTTCCACTTGATGCATTTCCTTGCCTATGACGGAGGCAACGAATACATTTCACTTGTGATGTGCCTGTGACTCACCCTAAACCCACTGAGTCCAGTGGGAGCAGCCCCCGCCGTGAGCACACGCATTCAGATTCCCAGCCCCTGCTCCACAGCAGGGGTGTGACCTGTCATCCCGCTTTGCCAATAAGGGTACACTTTTAAGTGTCACGAAGTGGCTTTCTGGGTATAATTTCAGTGAACTTTACCATGAAAAGATGAACAAGTGTATCGCCTATGATCTGTGATTTTTTGTCTTTATACCAAAAAATAAAAAATTTCAAAACAGGTTGTTGTTTTGTTTTTTATGCTCACCTGAGGACATGCTGGCTGATTTTTGGAGGGAGGGAGGGAGGGAAGGAGGTGGGGAGGGAGGGGGGAGAGAAAAAGAGAAACATCAATTGGTTGCCTCCCATAGGCGCTCCCACTGGGGATGAAACCCGAAACCTAGGTATGTGCCTGAGTGGGAATTGAACCCGAGACCTTTTGGTGTATGGGACAACACTCTAACCAACTAGGCCACTCCGTCCAGGGCTCAAAACAGGTTTTATATTTAAATACACTTGGATATAATATCATATGATTTAAACACAGTTTTAAAAATGCAAATGTTTACCTCCAGGTTCTGAATGCCATTTTAAATGCCTTGCTCTCAGGAGGGCCCCGCATTGCCTGGCGGTCACTGTGAGCACAGCAGACACTAGGTCACACCCCCGCTGAGGTCCCCTTACACCAATGATGGCGAACCTTTTGAGCTCGGCGTGTCAGCATTTTGAAAAACCCTAACTTAACTCTGGTGCCGTGTCACATAGAGAAATTTTTTGATATTTGCAACCATAGTAAAACAAAGACTTATATTTTTGATATTTATTTTATATATTTAAATGCCATTTAACAAAGAAAAATCAACCAAAAAAATGAGTTCGCGTGTCACCTCTGTCATAGGTTCGCCATCACTGCCTTACACTGTCTTGCTTTTACCTCTCAGTGGGACTGGTGAAGACTTCTACTAGGACTAAAAGACGTGTTGCTCGGTCATTTGGGGATTTGTTTTGTTTTGTGTTGTTGTTTGCTTTTTCCTGAATTATTAGAATTACCTTCTATCTAGGGTCGTTTTGTAAGGATCTTTATAATCCACTTTTCCATTGGGTGGAAATTAGTTTTATTAGAAACTGAAAATTATCTTTAAGCCTATCTAACTGGGAACAGGTACACTGCAATGCATCACCTAATAAAAGTAGAATGGAGATGTCATCAACCCTCCTGTTTGACTATTCCCACTAACCTCTTAGGAAAACTTACATATAAAACATGGCATGTAACTTTCTGGCATCGGTTATCTATGGTCAAAATAAAACTGTGTAACAAACAATCACAAAACCTCAGTGGCATACAACAATAAGCACCCATTTCGCTCAGGAATCTGAGGACCAGCTGATTTGCAGCGGGGCTCACTCAGGACTCTGTCAGCGGTGGCTCCCCGGGGCTCTGCTAGCCTGGCCTGGGCTGGGCTGCTCACAGACCGAGGGCGGCTGACTGCAGCGGGGGAGGTGCCCTGGCTGGGCTCTTCTCCACCTCTCACCTTCACCGGCTCGCCCAGGTGTGTTCTCATGGCAGTGAAAGAGGCAAGAGCGAGCAAACCCAACCCCATAAGCACTTTTTAAACCTCTGTTTGCGTCATGTTTGCTTTCATCCCATTGGGCAAACCAAGTCACATGACTGAGCTCAGCAGGAGAGGGTCGAGTGCCACAGGAGGAGTGAAGAGTTGGCTCTAAAGGTAATCAATCTCCCGAACCACAGGCCGTATCAAATGTAGAGTAAACACTAACAAAACTTGATTTGTTCTTTAAAGAAAAAAAAATACATGTTTTATTATTCATTTTCTAAAACCTGCATATCCTCTGAAAAGTACACAAATCACTTTTGTTATTATTGGTTTCCAAGAGTTTAAATAATTTTAATGATTAAATAGATAAATTAATTTATTTTTTGTCCCACTGATGATACTTGTTATTTTTAAGATCACAAATGAAATTTCAATAAATGCTAACAAACAAAAATTTGTAGCCCAAATATCCTAGCCTCAAAAGAAGGAAGCAAAAATTCGTTTAAAACAAAACAGTAAGACCTGGTCACTTAAAAAATAACTTTTCAAAATAATTATATGGTGTCAAAGAAAATCAAAATCCCAATTATAAACTATAAACAACATAATGGAGAATATTACTACATATAAATAAATGTGGGATGTGGCCAAATCTATAATTCAAATTTATTGCTTTAGAAAAGAAGGAATAAAAGAACTATTTAACTTAAAATATCAGAAAAAAACATATCTAAAAAATATTTTTAAAAAGTAAAATAGTAAAGATAACAACCGAAAATAATTATTTATAAAACAGAAAATAGTATAACTAACCAATAAATTCTAAGACTGAATTTGAGAGAAAAATACAAGTGTAAATATGCAATAAACAAAAGCTCACACCCACAATATTAGAAATAGTGGGAAAGACAAAGAAAAAGAAGTTCATTTTTTTTAAATAGAGCATTATATATTTTTTAAAGTCCATGTGTATGGATTTAGAAACTTTTAAAGAATGGAAAACGCTAAAAAGCAGTATAAGTTAACAAAACTCAATGAGAAA
Source organism: Myotis brandtii (assembly GCF_000412655.1). Classification (NCBI taxonomy): domain Eukaryota; kingdom Metazoa; phylum Chordata; class Mammalia; order Chiroptera; family Vespertilionidae; genus Myotis; species Myotis brandtii. The sequence continues at coordinate 556,325 of NW_005362713.1, read as the reverse complement.
TTTTAAGTTTTATAGACAAGGAAAAATTTGAAAATGTCAAAAAATTAAGTGCAAAAAAATCATGGGCATGGATAATTTTCCAGGGTAGTTCCTTCAGATCTATTAAGTGATACTTCATCTGCTTTCTAAATGTCTATAAAATTAGTATAAAATAAATGAAAACCATAAATCAATTATACATATAAATGCAATAATCTGTGAAATTGAATCCATAATATATTCAAATAAATATGCAACACAGCTGTGTAAACAATAGTCCGTGAATGCAAGGAATATTTAATATTGCAAATCTATTAAAATATTGTAGCACATCAATAATTTATAAAAAGAAAAGTTATATTATTACCTGGACAGAAGTAGGAAAAGTGTTTGATTAAATCATTTTATTCATGATGGGGGGAAATATTCTCTTAGTAAAACTCAAAATTAAAGCATCTTTGTTGTTTCAAATATATATTTTTATTGATTTCAGAGAGGAAGGGAGAGGAAGAGAGAGATTGAAACATCAATGATGAGAGAGAATCATTGATCGGCTGCCTCCTGCATGCCCCTACCGGGGATCGAGCCCACAACCAGGGCATATGCTCTTGACAGGAATCCAAACTAGGACCCTTCAGTCCACAGAACATTGCTCTATCCACTGAGCCAAACCAGCTAGGGCTAAAGCATCTTTCTTTAATGTGACAAAAATTAGATATGTCAAGCCAAAACCAGACAGTGTTTTTTATGATTTAATTAGAGACATTTCCATCATATTCAGGAACAAAATAATGTTTGCCATTATTGCCATATTTTGTCACCATTTGGAAATCTCTAGTTGGTGTAATTTTAAAAATAAAAAACAAGAATGTAAAGTATCACAGATAAATATATACACATATGATATATATTATATAGACACATACATAGAGATATATAAAATTTATTATTTTCTTTTTTTTTTAATATATTTTATTGATTTTTTACAGAGAGGAAGGGAGAGAGATAGAGAGTTAGAAACATCGATGAGAGAGAAACATCGATCAGCTGCCTCCTGCACATCTCCCACCGGGGATGTGCCCGCAACCCAGGTACATGCCCTTGACCGGAATCGAACCTGGGACCTTTCAGTCCACAGGCCGACGCTCTATCCACTGAGCCAAACCGGTTTCGGCAAAATTTATTATTTTCAAAGATCAACAAGAACTATTAGAACCAGTAAGAGAGCCTAGAAATGTAAATAATTACAAAATAACTCTGCATAAGCCATTAGCTTTTTATATACCAGGAAAAAAATAACCTGATAATTTAATGTGGAAAACATTCTTTTATAATAGTATCAAACAATGCAAAACATTTCATATTAAATTAATCAAATGTAAAGAAAATTACAAAATGTTTCTTTAAAATTAAAAAAGTTTGAATAAAAAAGTCATATCATAAATATACATAAAAAAATTAAAAGCAAAATTATTTTGCATTTTAATGGGCTTCTAATCAAAATTGCAGTGAAGTTTTTGAGAAGCTCATTAGAATAAATATATTTCATCATAAGAATAAGAAAGCAAAGCATCTACTTTTTTAAAGAAGAGTACTATATATTTTCACCCACATAAATGTGACACTAATGAAGAATTAAAAGACATTAATAAGGAGACAAGATTGACAAATTCAGAATATGTACTGCTGATATGATAAGCATTTGGAACCCGTGCAAAACAGAAATTTTATTATTAATACTGAGACAATTATTTAAACATTTAAAATTAATAAATTAGATCCCTACCTCATACCACACATTGTAATTAATTTTCCAAACAATTAACAAGCTAAATCTAAGAATGTAACCGCTGAAGAAGGAAGGTCTTTGTTATCCTAAAAGCAAAGAAAGGAACAATAAATGCAGTCTGATTAACTATACTACATAAGATTTTAAAACTTCTGAATATCTAAAAATATAATAAACTGTAGGGAGCAGCTCTAGGGTCAAGCCTCGGGCTGACCTGTCGCAGGGCCACAAACAAGTCCCAGCCTGGAGGGCAGAGCTCTCCTAGCATAATGAAGCCTGACCTCGTAGCCCTCCCTAATTCCGTCCTAAGTAGCTAAGGGGCTGTGGGAGGTGCAGCAAGTGTTGCCAAAACAAGAACATTTGTATACATGTTCATCTACCCTTGTTTTACTCAGACTATAAAATAAAGCATTGGCTTGCAGGCTGGGTCTTCTGTGTCTCATCCAGGCACGGGAGATCCACCAAGCCCCAGCTGTATTCTCTTGTCTGTCTTTTCTTCAATTCTTCACTGCTCCTCCTCAGGTTCACCCTTGGCCATGCTGGTATGGCACAATAAATAAAATTAAAAGACTACTGACAACATAAGAAAAATATGGGTAACTTATACACCAGATCATGGGTCAATACATTTCAAATAAAATAGAAAGAGACCTCCTATAGCTTAGCAAACACTCTAATAGAAAAATGGGCATAGGGCATGAATAGTAAATTTATAAGAAAGAAAATCAATGGGAAATAAACACTAGATAGTCACTCTCATGTGAAATCAAAGAAATGGGACATAACACAATGCTGAGGTGGTGTGGTTCACACCACAGCTTGGCTGTGTTGTTGGTTTTTGCTTTGCTTCTGTTCTTTGCACCAGGTTAGTGAAGGGCTTCAGGTTCTGGTGAGAATGCAAACCAGTGCTGCAGTGGGAGGGCCATTTGTAACCACAGATCCAGTACCTTTACTCAACCCCTGCTTTAAAGGAAATAATTCTAAGGAAATAATTAGCAATATGCACAGAGGTATTGGCACAATGATGTTCATCACAGTGATATTTATCATTCAAAACAATTAACAATGGATGGTGGCATAGGTTAATGCAGTAACCACACCAAAATTACAACCATCATTTAGAACTTCCTGAAATCTGGCTGAATGGAAGCCTTACAATTAGAGAATGAAAGAGGAAACCACACTGAGGCTAGTAGGAGTGGTGGAGCCGCTAAACAGGCTGGTCCCACATCCAATGTGCTGTGTTTTAATTGGGAGGGATATCTTGACTATGGAGGCCTCCTGTGAGGAATCAGGGGTCCCTGCCCCACACCAGAACCATCAGCCCCGGGTTCCAGTGCTGGGAAGAGAAGTCCCCGCAACTTTTGGCTGTAAAACAAAGTAAGGATTGTGGCTGAGTGACACACAGGCAGCTGGAGACCCAGTCCCTCTTAAAGCAAGACAAACAAACCTGTCACAAATGAAAGAACAGAAGTAATCTCCAGAAAAAATAACAAAATGAAATGGAAGCAAGCAAACTACTGGATACAGAGTTCAAAACAATGGTTATAAGGGTACTCAAGGAACTTAGTGAGAACGTCAAAGACATAAGAAAGAATCAGTCAGAAATAAAGGATACACTAACTGAAATGAAGAATAATTTACAGGGAATCAACAATAGAGTAGAGGATGCCAAGAATCAAACCAGTGATTTGGAATATGAGGAAGAAAAGACACCCAATTAAGAACAGCAAAAAGAAAAAAAATATGAAGATACTGTAAGGAGGCTCTGGAATACCAATATTTGCATCATGGGGGTGCCAGAAGGAGATGAGAGAGAGAAAGAAATTGAAAACCTATTGGAAAAAGTAATAACAGAAAACTTCCCCAACCTGGTGAAAGAAATAGACTTACAAGTCCAGGAAGCACAGGGAGTCCCAAACAAGAGGAACCCAAAGAAGCCCACACCAAGACACATCATAATAAAAATCCAAAGGGTAAAGATAAAGAGAATCTTAAAAAGCAGCAAGAGAAAAGCAGTTAGTTACCTACAAGAGAGCACCCATATGACTGTGAGCTGATTCTGAACAGAAAAACTTTGCAGGCCAGAAAAGAGTGGCAAGAAATATTCAAAGTAATAAAAAGCAAGGACCTACAACCAAGATTACTCTACACAACAAAGCTGTAATTTAGAATTGAAAGTCAGATAAAGAGCTTCACAGACAAGAAAGTTAAAGAAGTTCACCACTAAACCAGTATTACATGAAATGTTAAAGGGTCTTCTTCAAGAAGAAGAAGAAAAAAAAAGATTAAAAGTCTGAAAAATAAAATGGCAATAAATACATATCTATCAAAAATTGAATCTAAAAATCAAAATATATGAACAAGGAATCTAATGCACAAGATAAACTGATGAATAAAATAGAACCAGAGGCATGGAAACATGAAACAGACTGACGGATCTCAGAGGGAAGGAAAGGGGCAGGAAGAGATAAACTGAAGAACTGTATGCATATCTGCATTACCCATGGGCACAGACAACAGGGAGGTGAAGGCCTGGGGTGGCAGGAACTGGGTGGAGGGGGCAATGGAGGGAAAAGGGGGCAAATGTCTGTAATTCTCTCAACAATAAAGATTTTTAAGAGTATATACTAAAAAACAATAATAATCATTAGCAGCAGCCTAAATATGCAACAATATTGAGTACCCAGCAATATGGGCTAGGTTAAATCTCTTGGGTGTATCTGTATGGTGCAGTAGCTATTAAAATCATAATGGAAGATTATTTAATGAAATAAAAAATTCTTCATAATAAAATCTTATCTAATAAAAGAGAAACATGCAAATTGACCGTACCTCCACTACACACACCCACCAGCCAATCAGGAGGGAGTATGCAAATAAACCCAACCAAGATGGCGGCAGCCACGGAGCTGGAGCAAACAGGCTTGGGTTGCCCCTGGCAATGGAGAAAGCCAAGCTTCCCACCTGCCCTGGCCGGCTGTGGGCTCCAATCAAGGCTACAAAGTTTCAATTATAGAAGATAAATAAATCCCAGATATCTGCTTCCAGCCTGCAGTGGCCTCTGCTCAACGAGGGGCTGGGAGCCTGGGTTGCCCGGGGCCGTGGCCAGCCTGCAAACAGCCCTCAGCCCCTCAACCCAAGCTGGCCAGGCACCCCAGTGGGAGCCCCCACCCTGAAGTGTGTGTGGCCAGCCTGCAGACAGCCTGCAGCCCCTCACCCAGGCTGGCCACACCCTCATGGGGTGAGGGTCCCCACTGGAGGGCTTGGCCAGCCTACAAACAGCCATCAGCCCCTAAGGCTGGCCAGGCACCCCAGTGGGAGCCCCCCATCCTGAAGGGGGTGTGGCCAGCCTGAAAACAGCCCTCAGCCCCTCACCCAGGCTGGCCAGGCACCCCAGCAGGGACCCCCACCCTGAAGAGGGTGTGGGCAGCTTGAAAACAGCCCTCAGCCCCTCACCCAGGCTGGCCAGGCACCCCAGCAGGGACCCCCACCCTGAAGAGGGTGTGGGCAGCTTGAAAACAGCCCTCAGCCCCTCACCCAGGCTGGCCAGGCACCCCAGCAGGGACCCCCACCCTGAAGAGGGTGTGGGCAGCTTGAAAACAGCCCTCAGCCCCTCACCCAGGCTGGCCAGGCACGACCAGCAGGGGGGCCAGTTGGGGACAAGCAGGCCATCAGTGGGGGTCAGTTGGAGGTGATCAGGACAGCAGGGGGGGGGCAGTTTAGAGTGAGCAGGCCAGCAGGGGGACAGTTGGGGATGAGCAGGCCAGTGGGGAGGGAAAGTAGGGGCGAGCAGGCCAGCAGGCGGTGCAGTTTGGGGTGATCAGGCTGGTGGGGGGGCATTTGGAGGTGAGCACACTGGCATGGGGGCAGTTTGGGGTGATCAGGCTGGTGGGGGGCAGTTGGGGGTGAGCAGGCCAGCAGACAGAGTGGTTAGGGGCAATCAGGCAGGCAGGCAGGTGAGCGGTTAGGAGCCAGCAGTCCCAGATTGCGAGAGGGATGTCCTACTGCTGGTTTAGGCCTGATCCCTATAAACCAGCAGTAGGACATCCTTCGAGGGGTCCCAGATTGGATAGGGTGCATGCCGGGCTGAGGAACACCCCCTCCCCCATGCACGAATTTTGTGCACTGGGCCACTAGTTATATATCAATAAAGTGAACCCACATATGCAGGGTGATCATTACATATTGGTTTATGAAAGAGACTGAAAATATAAGAGGATATGCCATAATTTTAATTTTGATGGGTAGTTCCCTTTCCTACATTTCTAGTTTCTATAATGAACGTATATTGCATTTATAAATCAGTGGGAATCTGCAAATCAATCTCCAAAATGTACCCTTTCTACATTGTTAAAAGCAAAGGTTGTCCCAGGCTGGCGCCTCCGCAGCTGTGCTGGAGGACCCATCCCTCCAGCAGCCGCCGGCCCTCCAGCCGCTTCCTCTCCGCTGCAATAAGCAGAGACCACGTCAAAATAATGGCAGAAAAAGTATGCAATGGAAGTTCTGACTCACACCTGGAAAGAGACTATATAACAGAGTTGCGTGGCAAAAAAAAAAATTAAATATTTCTCAATGACACACTGCCAGTAGGTCCATTGTATTAGCGTTAAAATGTCTCTTTAAATCTGTGTGATTTATATATAATCCTGCAAAGAGAACAGGCAAACTGGACAGGCAGGACCCCGGGGGACTGTGCGCCGCCCTCCTTCGGGCTGAGAGGCGCCAGGAAGCACAGCCACGCGGTGGGGGGCTACTCCGCTCCGCGCCCCGCCCCGCGGGAGAGCCACCTCCAGGCTGGGGGCAGGGGGCCAGTTCCCAGACTCCTAGAGGTTTGAACAGCCCTGAGCCCAAATACAGACAGGAGGGACTCAGAGGAGGAGAGGGGGCCAGACGGGCAGAAGGTGACGAGGCCAGTGAGGCGGTAAAGGGCTCTGGGCCCCGCGCAGGGGTAGAAGGAGGAGTTGGGGGTCGGGGAGGGGGAAGGGGGCGCCGGGCTTCCCTGCGCCCCGAAGGCGGTGTCTGTGGGCAGCATCTCACTTAAGATTTCCCGAGCGTTGCGAGCAGTCGAGATGAGAGCTGAGGAATGGACTCAAAGTCACAAACCGGGAATCCGAGCGCAGGTTTGCACGTCAATCTGTGTGGCTGCAAACCCGCCTATCTCCCCGCACCTTGCGCCGAGCCGGGCAGCAGCCTCTGAGGCCCAGCGCTCCCGGTCTCTGGGCTTCGCTGCCAGCACCCTCGGCTCCCAGCTTGCCTCTGGCGGTCCCCTGTGGGGATGGCTACCCCCAAACCCGCAGCCTAACCCCTGACCCCAGGGTCAAAGCCCTTTTCCCAGACCTTCGTGCCTCCCCTCTCCACCTTCCCCAAGAACATTCTGAACTGTAAATGCATAGAAGCTCTGGTAATGCAGAACTCTTTCAAGAAAAAAAATATTAAACCTAAACTCTCTCCATAGATAGTACATATACAATTTACTACATGAAGAAGGTTGACACATGGATACAGCTATAGAAACGGACCTTCCTCAGGGGTGGAGGTACCAGCATCAGATAAATTCAGGAAACGCAACATATGCATGAGAGTCAGGTTGGAAAAGTCCTCCAGTTAAAGGATCATTTTTATTTTTTTAATTATACTTTAGAAGACTTTTATTTTTAATTGAGGTGACAATGGTTCACAAAACCATACAGGTTTCAAGTGAACAGCGTAATAAAACATCAGCTGCACTGGTAGTGGCCACGCCCCAAGCAGAGTCTCCCTCCCCCCTTGCCCTGCCCTCCCCCTTCCCTCTGGCCCTCACCACACTGCCTGTGTCTGTGTGTTCTGTGTAGCATCTCCCATTCCCCTTTCCCCCCCAAGAATAGTCAGTCCATTCCCTTTCTATGTCCCTGATTCATTATAATCACCAGTTCATTCTGTACATCAGATTATTTATTCACTTGGTTCTTAGATTCACTTGTTGATAGATGCATGTTTGTTGTTCACAATTTGTATCTTTACCTTTTTCTTCTTCCTCTTCTTAAAGGATACCTTTCAGCATTTCGTATAATACTGGTTTAGTGGTGATGAACTCCTTTAGCTTTTCCTTATCTGTGAAGCTCTTTATCTGACCTTCAATTCTGAATGATAGCTTTGCTGGATAAAGTAATCTTGGTTGTAGGTTCTTGGTATTCATCACTTTGAATATTTCTTGCCATTCCCTTCTGGCCTGCAAAGTTTCTGTTGAGAAATCAGCTGACAGTCGTATGGGTATTCCCTTGTAGGTAATTGAGTCTCTTTCTCTTGCTGCTTTTAAGATTCTCTCTTTGTCTTTTGCTCTTGGCATTTTAATTATGATGTGTCTTGGTGTGGTCCTCTTTGGATTCCTTTTGTTTGGGGTTCTCTGCGCTTCTTGGACCTGTAAGTCCATTTCTTTCACCAGGTGGGGGAAGTTTTCTGCCATTATTTCTTCAAATAGGTTTTCAATATCTTGCTGTCTCTCATCTTCTGGCACCCCAATTATTCTGATGTTTGTACGCTTGAAGCTGTCCCAGAGGCTCCTTACACTATCTTCGTATTTTCGGATTCTTTTTTCATTTTGCTTTTCCGGTTGGGTGTTTTTTGCTTCTTCGCATTTCAAATCTTTGGCTTGATTCTTGCGCTCCTCTGGTCTGCTATTGGGTGTCTGTATAATATTCTTTATTTCAGTCCGTGTATGCTTAATTTCTAGTTGGTTCTTTATCATAGCATCGAGGGTCTCATTAGTTTTCGTGACTCTCTCCTCAAGTTTATTGACAGCTTCTAGCACATTTTTGCAAGCCCTCAAAATTGCGATTTTTAGCTCTATATCCTCCATTTCTGTCATGTTTTTTTGTCTCCGCATTTTTTATGCTTTCTTGGTGCACCCCCTAGTGGTCTTTGTGCGCAGTCTTGTTCTAGTTGAGCCTTGATTGTTGTAGTTAATACTAGAGGGATTTGACCACCAGGCCGACTGGCTGTGTGAATCAGCTGTGTCTGCCGCGGAAAACTTCTGTCCTCTGGGGAGGTGCTAATCTAGCCTTTGCCTGAGGCGATCTGGCAAATGGCTCTGCGCAGGGCTTGGGCGGGGCGGGCTCAACAGGGCGGGCGGAGGGAGCGGTAATGGCCCCTCTCAGTCCCGTTCCCAGAGGCTCTGCTTCTCAGAACCCCCGGAACCGCTGCAAACCTCGGAGGGAAAGCTGCCTTCCAACTGATGCCAGACACTCCCGCTTCTCCCGTTTGGGTCCGAGTCCCCAGCGATTCGCCCGTATCTGGAGCTCAGAGTCTGAGACTCCCCCCTGACCGAAAACGACAACCGCGCTCTCAGCCACCAGCCCGCTTTGCGCGCGCACCTCCGCACCTGAGTTTTTTCCACACTGCGCCTCCTCTGAGCCTCGGTGTGCTGTTATTTTTCCTTCTAGTTGAAGAGTCTCTCCTCAGCCAGCCTTCCTGTGGTTCTGGGTGATGTCCGTTCCGTCTTTTAGTTGTATTTTTGAAGTGGTTGTTTGCGGCAGCAGTCTCCGGTGTTTACCTATGCCGCCATCTTGGTCTCTCTCCCTGTGTAGATGCTTTCTGACTAATCCCTTCACCTTCTCTTATCCAGCCCCGCAGCCCCCTCCCCGCTGACAGCTGTCAGTCTGTTCCATGTTCCAGGCCTCTGTTTCTATTTCCTACATCAGTTTATGTTGTTCATTGGATTCCACATATACATGAGATCATAGCGCACTTGTCTTTCTCTGACTGGTTTATTTCACTCAGCACAATACTCTCCAGGTCCCTCCATGCTGTCACAAAGGGTAAGATTTCCTTTTTCTGTTTTGCTTTTTTTTTTTAATATGTTTTTTATTGTTTTCAGGGATGAAGGAAGAGGGAGGGAGAGACAGATAAAAACATCAATGATGAGAGAAACATCAATCGAGTGCCTCCTGCATGTCCCCCACTGGGGATCATGCACACAACCCGGGCATGTGCCCTGACAGGAATTGAACCGTGACCTCCTGGTTCATAGGTCGACACTCAACCACTGAGCCATGCCAGCTGGGTTTTTCCTTTTTCTTTTTTAACAGCTGAGTAGTATTCCATTATGTAAATGTACCACCGCTTTTTTACCCACTCATCTATTTTTTTAAATATATTTTATTGATTTTTTATAGAGTGAAAGGGAGAGGGATAGAGAGTTAGAAACATTGATGAGAGAGAAACATTGATCAGCTGCCTCCTGCACACCCCCTACTGGGTATGTGCCCGCAACCAAGGTACATGCCCTTGACCAGAATCGAACCTGGGACCCTTGAGTCCGCAGGCCGATGCTCTATCCACTGAGCCAAACCGGTTAGGGCCCCACTCATCTATTGATGGGCACTTAGGCTGCTTCCAGATTGTGGCTATTATAAATAACGCTGCTATGAACATAGAGGTGCATATATTCTTTCAAATTAGTGTTTTGTGTTTCTTAGGCTATATCCCCAGAAGTGGGATCGCTGAGTCAAAAAACAGTTCCATTTTTAATTTTTTGATGAAAATCCATACTGTTTTCTACAATGGCTGAACCAATCTTCATTCCCACCAACAGTGCACTAGGGTTCCCTTTTTTTTACATCCTCGCCAACTTGTTTGTTGATTTATTGATGATACCCATTCTGACAGGTGTGAGGTGGATATATCATTCTGGTTTTATTTGCATCTCTCTGATGATGCAAAGTTCTTTATATATTTTGGATATTAATCCCTTATCAGATGTATTATTGCCAAATATGTTCTCCCATTCAGTGGGTTGTCTTTTCATTTTGTTGATGTTTCCTTTGCTGTGCAAAAGCTTTTTAGTTTGATGTGTTTCCATTTATTTTTTCCTTTATATCTCTTACCTAGGGAGATTTATCAGTGAAAATATTGCTATAGGAAATGTCTGAAATTTTACTGCCTATGTTTTCTTCTAGGATTTTTATGGTTTTGAGCATTACATTTAAGTCTTTAATTTATTTTGAGTTTATTTTATGTATGGTGTAAGTTGGTGGTCTAGCTTCATTTTTTGCATGTAACTGTCCAATTTTCCCAACACCATTTATTGAATAGACTGTCTTTACCCCATTGTATGCTCTTGTATCCTTTGTCAGATATTAATTGACCATAAAGGCATGAGTTGATTTCTGTGCTCTCTATTCTGTTCCATTGACCTGTATCTGCCTGTTCTTGTGCCAGTACCAGGCTGTTTTGAATATTATCGCCTGTAGTATAGTTTCATATCAGGTAGTGTGGTTCCTCCAACTTTGTTCTTTTTCCTCAAGATTGCTGAGTCTATTCAGGGTCTTTGTGGTTCCATATACATTTTTGGAATATTTGTTCCATGTCTGTGAGATGTGTTTTGGTGTTTTAATAGAAATATTTTAACCCACATTTCTTTGAACACTGAGCCTTTTTGTAGAACACTTCCTAACACTGCAGAGACTATTAGTACTGTGGTAAGGAAGACGCACCGTTTGAGGGAGGCTGGCATTTGCTGATGTGCGTGACAGGTGAATCATAGTACGACCTGCTCTGGTCATGCCCTCACCTTCCTTCTCCTTAGGCACCTGGTCTGCCTCTGCCCAGTCCCCGCCCATGAATGCCAGGGTGGTTTGGACTCCAAGGACACAGATTCAATCCTCTGTTATGGGGACAAGTGAGCCAGCTTCTCTGGACATCAGATCCTCAATGTTCAAAGAGCACCAGAGGCCTGCGTTTGCGACACCCCTGGCAGGGCCTGTGCCACAGAACATTCCTCACCCACAGACACGCGGGCCCCTCTACAGGGACTAGGCTGCCGCTCTTTCAGGATTGACATACTCACTGAAGAGTCTCCAACTTCTGTGTCTGAAGTCGCTCAGTGTAGCCTTGCCAGAGCTCCCTCTGCATGTGTTCATCTGCTTCCTGAGCTATCTCCATTTCCCATTTGCTAGCGACAGATGCAGGCAATTATTGGCCCTTGGGAACAGGGCTTCCTTCCAGATCCCTGCAATCCGATCTGGGGGCAGAACACCTTGTCCTCCTGGGCTTGCTAATGGCCCTGCCCTGAGATAAAGGAACAGCTTCCAGGCTGAGTTTCCCTGAAAGTCTCCTCCCTTCTTTGGACTGCTTAGGGTTTTTCTGCATTAGATGATCATGTCTCAGGTCACGTTCTCAAACCCTCCTTCTCCCCACCAATTTCTTTTAAAGCTGCGCCTCCTGCTCGTTAGATTTGCTGAGTCGTCCTTCGAGGCCAGGTGCCCTGCACCCCTGCCCCATCTCACACCAGGCCCGCAGCAGTTAGCTCGCAAGGGAAGTAATTCAGTTGCAACCCAAATCCCAAGAGTCACCCTTTGATCTTGGAGGATATAACACTGAAAGTAACCACTCAGAGAGACTAGAATTTGGAAATACAATCATTTTTCTTGTTACTTACTAGAACTAATGAGACTGCATCCAGCTCTCCCGGGCCCCCCACGCCCTGGCATTTTCATTCCTGCGTGAATACTGCACCACTAAGCTCACCACTGCAATCTGGCCTTGCTCTGGAATGGAGAGCTGCCACTTCCCATGGCTTACCCTCTGCTGGCCCAGCAAGACCCTGGAGAGGCAGGAGCAGCAGGAAGGCTCCCTCTGAAGGGGTGCTGGCTCGGGACGGGGGGGCGCATGCAGACTTGAAGGGGCAGGGAGGACCAGGTCTGGAGGCGAGCCTGCACCCACCTCTGGCTGAGCTTTGCATGTAGAATGAGACCCCCCCTGAAAACACAGGCACCTTAAGAACAGCTTGTGAGTTATTTTCTTCAAGCTCCAAACATCATTGTAACCTATTCCTTTCGCCCACATGTATCATCAGTCCAGAGACACGTCAGTTCTTCACTGACTCACCTCTCCAGGCCTGAACCCCTCACCTGCCAAGAATATGCTTAAATAAGAACCTGGTCAAGCTAACACTGTGGTACAGGCCTATCATCTCCCATGGGAGCCAGCACGATGGTCTCCCCGAGGCCCACCCAGACTACCCACCCCCATGTCCTCTTGCTGGGCCCCATAATCCACACTGCACACAAATGGTAAGTTGAAACCCAGGAATCAGAGCATGTCATTTCCCAGCTCAAATGCCATCGCATGCACTCAGAGAGGATTCAGACCGAGGGGCTTGCCTGCTGCTCCCTTGAGGCCACTCAAGACAAACGTGTCCTCTTTCGTTCGGGGACCCACTTGGCAGATTCTAACCTTGTCCCTGTCACTTCCTCTGGGAAGCTACACCCCCAGACACTGTTGGTGGACACCTCCAGAGCCTCCTTGGCCTCCCAGACTGGCCACACCGGAGAACTGAGGCATGTATTGTATTTCTCGCTTCTCCACACGGAAGCTCCCACAGTCTATCTTGTCCTGTTCACTCTCTATCGCACTCTAACCTGCACATTTGATAAGTTTATTGAGTAAATGGAAGGAAGAAGGGATGAAACATGTCACTCCTTGATTAAAACTAGGGCCGTGAAAAAAAAAGATGGTGACTGGCAGGAAGGTAGGGAGAGAGAGTGTGTGAGAGAGTGAGGGAGCGATAGAGGAGTATGTGGACATGTGTGGTGTGTGTGTGTGTGTGTGTGTGTGTGTGTGTGAGCTAGGGACAGTTAGATCCCACAGGTCTTCCAGGGGGCTGCCAAACTGGGCTGTCTTAGACGGCGAAACCCTGCTGCCAACGCAAACACTCCGGGGAGGACACTGCTGGCACAGAAACCACGCCATCTTAAAGAACAGAACTGCTTGAGACTAGGATCCTAGCCTCATCACCACCCAATCTGGTCTCAGGCACAAACCAAGACCCTACAGCCACGTGGGACAAAGACCTGTGACCACAGCTGCAGACCCATGGACACCAAGACCCCAGGCACCCTGGCCACAGATTTCTGTGAGTCACAGAGCCCTTTCCCCTCCCTGCTGGCCCGCTGCAGTGGCATAGGAACTGTTAGACCCACTCCGCACAAGCGGACCTCCTGCCCACACAGGGTGGCTGTGCTACCTGACATTGAGCCTGGGCGTGCAGACATGGGGAGTCTGCTTCCTGCAACGCACACCTGCGCAACCAGACCCCATGCCCACACAGGGAGGCTGCGCTACCTGAATTTGAGCCTGTACATGCAGACACAGGCAGTCTGCTTCCTGCAGTGCTCACCCATGCAACCAGACCCCATGTCCTTTCAGGGAGGCTGTGCTTCCTGAATTTGAGCCTGAGTGAGGGCACACAGAAGTCTGTCTCCCACAACACAGGAGTGGACCTGCTGCCATCACAAGGCGGCTGTGCAACCCAGTCCCCCAAGTGGACTGGGGACCTTGATTCTCCACACGAGAGGCAACATTGAGCACAAGTGACTTGACTCTGTTTCTCATCGCCCACACACAGGATCCCTGATTATGAGAACATGCACACTAAGAGCAGAGCCAGTGACTCCAACTCTCAGCACATGCACACACAGGGACCCTGATTCTCAGCACGAGCCCATATCAAACAACAGAGACTCCAATACTCAATTCTCGGTGCGGGCACAGGGGGATACTGACTCCTCGCACGCGCTAGGGGACTCTGATTTTTGGCACACACCAGCAGGGTCTCTTTTTCAGCATGGCACAGGTGGGGTCCCTGATTCTAGGTGCACGCATGAGGCTGCACTGAGTGCCAGTGACTCTGAGCCTGGGCGAGCATGGCTCCCACAGATCCATGGCAGCCACACGTCTTGGTGTCAGAGCTCTTCAGTGACACTTAGGTGGCACAAAGCTCCCACTGCACACGGCCCAGGCCCCCACAACTCAGTGATTGGACCTTCTGGTGATAGTTAGAATGGGGAGACAAAACAATTCCCGGAGGAAAGAAAAAGAGAAATCACCAAGAAAGGAAATAAGTGAAATGGAGGCATGCAACATGACAGAAAACGAATTCAGAGTAATGGTCATACAGTTCATAAACCAGATGGATGAGAAAATCAACAACCTATGCAAAAATCAGGAAGAAATCAAAAGTGATATAGCTACAATCAAAAAAGCTATGGAAGGTTTCAACAGTAGACTAGAAGAAGCAGAGGACCAAATTAGTGAGTTAGAAGATAAGGTAGAGAAACAAGCCTAATCTGAACAGCAACTGGAGAAAAAAA
>NW_005362713.1:526979-541169 GCF_000412655.1 Myotis brandtii | reverse complement strand
GCAAAGGACTGAATCCAAGAATACTCTATCCAGCAAGACTATCAATCAAAATTGAAGGGGAAATGAGGAGCTTCGCAGACAAAAAAGGCTAAGGGAGTTTATCACTACCAAGCCAGCAATGCAAGAAATGCTAAAGAGAATGCTGTAAAAAGAAGAAATAGAAAGAGAGGAAGGAACACAGGCATAAAGTACAGAAATGGCTACAAACAAATACCTATCAATAATAACATTAAACGTAAATGGATGATTAAATGCTCCAATCGAAAGACATCGAGTGACTAAATGGATAAGAAAACATGACCCACCCATATATATGCTATCTACAGGAGACCCACCTCAGAACAAGGGACTCACACAGACTGAAAGTGAAGGGATGGAAAAATATCTATCAGACAAATGGAAATGGGAAAAAAAGCTGGGGTAGCAATACTTATATCTGACAAAATAGATCTCAAACTGAAGACCATAACAAGAGACAAGGAAGGGCACTTCATAATTCTAAAGAGATCAATACAACAAGAGGATATAACTCTGGTAAACATTTATGCCCCCAATGCAGGAGCACCCAAATACTTAAAAAAAACTTCCTGAAGATATCAGGGGTGAGATTGACAGCAACACAATCATAGTAGGAGACTTTAATAGCCCATTAACATCACTGGATAAATCCTCTAGACAAAAAATTAGGAAAGAAACTTCAATCCTAAACATCTTCAGAACATTCCACCCCAAAACTACAAAATATACATTCTTCTCAAGTGCACATGGGACATTTCAAAGAAAGACCACATAGTGGGACACAGGCAAAGTCTCTCCAAATTCAAGAGGATTGAAGTCATAGCAAGCATCTTCTCAGATCACAATTGGCATAAAATTAGAAATCAACTACAGTAAAAACAATCACAAAAATTCAAACACTTGGAGGCTGAATAGCATACTACTTATGAGTGGGTTACCAAAGAGATCAAAGAAAAAATAAAAAAAAACATCCGGGAAACAAATGACAATGAAAACACAACAATCCCAAAATTTTTGGGACACAGTGAAAGCAATCCTGAGAGGGAAGTTCATAGCATTACAGGTCTACCTAAAAAAAAGAAAAGAAAAGAAAAAAAAAGAAAATAAGAAAAGAAAAGAAAAGAAAAGAAAAGAAAAGAAAAGAGAAAAGAAAAACTGGTAATAAACTATCTGACTCTGTAACTTGAAGAATTAGAAAGAGAGCAAAAAGAAAAGCCCAGCATGAGCAGAAAGAAGAAAATAATAAAGATAGAGCAGAAATAAATGACATAGAGATGAAAAAAAAAACAATACAAAAGATCAATGAAACCAAGGGCTGGTTCTTTGAAAGGATAAACAAGACTGATGAACCTCTAGCCAGGCTCACCAAGAAGCAAAGAGAGAGGACCCAAATAAACAAAATCAGAAATTAAAGAGGTGAAATACAACAGACCCCACAGAAATACGAAGGATTGTAAAAAAATACTGTGAGCAACTCTACTCCAAAAAACTGGTCAACCCAGAAGAAATTGACATATTCCTAGAAAAATACTACCATCCAAAACTCAACCAGAAGGAAACAAAAAATCTGAATAGGCTGATAACCATGGAGGAAATTGAAGCAGTAATAAAAAAACTTCCAACAAACAAAAGCCCAGGACCAGACTGCTTCACAGGGGAGTTTTATCAAACATTCAAAGAAGAAATAAAACCTATCTTCCTCAGACTATTCCAAAAAAATTCAAGAGGAAGGAGCACTTCCAAGCTCTTTCTACGAAGCAAGGATTACCCTAATTCCAAAATCAGATAAAGACAATACAAAGAAAGAGAATTACAGGCCAATATCCCTCATGAACATAGACACCAAAATTCTAGCAAATTGAATCCAGCATTACATTAGAAAGATCATACACCATGATCAAGTGGGATTTATTCCAGGGATGCAAGGATGTTACAATACCCTCAAATCAATAAATGTGATACACCACATAAACAAACTGAGAGATAAAAACCATATAATCACATCCATTGATGCAGAAAAAGCATTTGACAAAATCCAACAGCCTTTCTTGATAAAACTCTCAGCAAGGTGGGAATAGAAGGTTCATACCTCAACATAATAAAAGCCATACATGACAAACCAACAGTCAACATCATACTCAATGGGCAAAAACTAAAACCATTTCCCCTAAGAACAGGAACAAGACAGGGATGCCCACTTTCACCACTCCTGTGCAACATAGTACTGGAAGTATTAGCCATTGCGATCAGACAAGAAATAAAAGGCATCCAAATTGGAAAAAGAAGAAGTAAAACTGTCCTTACTCACAGATTGCATGATATTGTACATAGAAAACCCCAAAGACTCCATCAAAAAACTACTAGACTTAATAAATGAATTCAGCAATATAGCAGGATAAAAATTAACACCCAGAAAATAATGAACTCACAGAAAGAGAAATTAAAAAAGCAATCCCATTTACCATTGCAACAAAAAAATTAAGATACCTAGGAATAAACTTAACCAAGGAGATAAAGGACCTGTACTCAACAAACTTCAGGACGCTGAAAAAAGAGATAGAGGAAGACATGAAAGAATGGAAGAATATACCATGTTCATGGATTGGTAGAATGTTCATACTACCGAAAGCAATCTATAAATTAAATGCAATCCCCATTAAAATACCAACGGCATACTTCAAAGACCTAGAACAAATTCTCCAAAAATTCACCTGGAATAAGAAAAGACCCTGAATAGCTGCAGCAATTTTGAGAAAGAACAATGTTGGAGGGATCCAATACCAGATATCAAGCTATACTACAAAGCCATTGTTCTCCAAACTGCCTGGTACTGGCACAAGAAAAGACATATAGACCAGTGGAACAGAACAGAGAACCCAGAAATCGACGGGGTTGGGAGGTGTTCACATCCCAATGTGATGTCTGGGCCTGCACTTGAGTGTCACGATGCTGGCACAGTGAGTGTTCCTGCTCCGATGATGAGCAATAACTCATGACACGTGTGATTGTGAACCACATAAATATGTCCCTTTAAACCTCAACTACATACATTGCCAACTCAATGTTCCTTGGATTTCAAAATGCAGTGAATATAACTTCTATAAATTTTAATACATTTTATAAAAATGTCTGACTCTAGAAACATTGCTAGGGGGCCTTGAAGCTAAAACTTTCTTAGCTTAAATCGCTTCCCTGGGTATCAGCAAAGGGGGTAGAGAGGGAGTGGTTAGGAGAGAAGGGGAGAAATGGTGGTGAAAAACCAAGGATGGGGCAAGTTTCAAGGAAGAAATATCACCGGGAGCACATTCCACAGAGAACCGAAGCGAGATAAGAACTTGGGTAGAATTCTGGTAGACACAAGGCCATTGCTGACCTCACTGTACATGGGCAGATATTTTATTTGTTTGTCCTCTTTCACTTTTCTAGAATGGCTCCTAAAACTCCAGGAATCGGGAAGCGGATGCGATTAGCTGGCAAACATGATTAGGTGCTTTAAGATGAAAGAAGCCTCATGAATTCTGAGAATGTGTTCTAAGAGAGTTTGGGAAACAATTCTGTTATAAAGAAGGCTATGTTGTTGATTAGAGAGCCCTGATAGCAACAATCTACATAACAGCCCCGCTGGTGAATGTGTGGGGCCAGCATTTTTGTGGATTTTGCCCCTTAACAAGTTTCCTTGAGCATGTTGATTTTTTTTCTTTCTTTCTCAAGGGTATTTATCATCTCTAGAAGTGTCATTTGGGTCTTTAAAAAAATTTCTCATTTCTTTTCTCTGCTTCATGTTCATGTTTTCCTCTCCCTTTCGAACTTAAAAATCATAGTTATACTAATTATTTTAATTCCTTTTCTGATAATTCCATCATCTCTATGATTTTTGAATCTGTTCCTATTGTTTGATTTTTCTTCTGATTGTGGGTCATCTATTACTGGTATTTTTTGGTTGGGTGCCAGACTTTGTGAATTTTATGTTATTGGGTGCTAGACTTAGTCATATTTCTGTCTTTCTTTGTTTTTTTGTTGTTTGTTAGTCCTCACCTGAGGATACTTTTCCCATTAATTTTTAGAGAGAGTGGAAGGGAGGAAAGGAGAAGAGAGGATCGGAGAAAGGGGGGGGGGGGGGGAGGGAAGGGGGGTAGGGGAGGTGGGGGGAAGGTCAATGGGGGAAAAAAGGGGACATGTACTACTATTTGTAATACTTTAAACAATAAAATTAAATTTAAAAAATAAAATTAAAATAAAACTAGGACTGTGCACTAGGATAAAACCGTCGCTCCTCCCATGGCAGCTCGGCCCGCGCAGCCCTGCCCTCACCGCTCCCTGGCTCCCACCCCGACCCAGGCCACACTAGGAAGTGAGACACCTTTCACCCCGCACATACCCGACCCCCCGGAGGTCCCAGGGCGACGTCACTTACTATTTCCTATTGATTAAGACTGGGGCTCTGTGAAGTCGGTGTGAACTTTAGAGTATTGACAAGTTGAAAATGATTGAAATTTGATGGAGACCTAAATGAATTTCGTCCAGTAGAATAGGTCACCAAAGGTTACACTTTAACTGTCAGTGGGACATTAGCCAGTCTGGTACCTGTGGTGACAGTCCTACCTCAGCCTCTTCTCTCATGGACAACGCGCTTCAGGCACTCATGTGGACTGGGACCGCTTTCTGTCCTGCTGGCTCCTGTTTAATCACTAAATCAGTCCCGTGGGCACGGCCGGTGCCCACTACCTGTGGGTATTCGGCACTCACAGGTGCTGACACACAGCCACCTCGTGGTCCCCCAGCCCCTCAGCAGTGCCTTCTTTTGCAACATCTACGCCTTCCACCCCTTCCCACCTCCCCAAGCTCGTTTCCTCCATGTTGTCCTCCGTAATCCCTGTCGGCTATTCTTCAACGTCAATTCCTTAGGAAACCTTTCCTGACACTCGAAACACACACACACACACACACACACACACATAGCCCTCCCTGAAATACATCACTTTCTCTCAGGAAAAAATAAAAAATGATGGACAGGGCAGTCTGCCAGGCACGGAAAAGGCTTAGACCAGCATGCGTGCCGGCACCTGTGCAGGGGCGACCGGCTCCTCCCCGGCCAGCAGGCTCTGCCAGGAACCCAAACGCTCCGGAAAGTCTCCACTCCTTGGAGTCCAGCTGCTGCAACAGCCGGCCTTTAGAGTGAGACCCCTGCAAAGGCACACGGACCACCCGCCACTGTAAGTGAGGAGCCCTGCTCACACAGCCCCCTCCGTGCACAGCCGCCTGGATCAGAAGTGAGGAGGCCACACTGGAGACCTGAGGACAAGGGGCTGAGAGAGCTGGAGTGTGGGGAAGGAATTGACCTGTGAGTGCCAGGCGCCCTGAGGTTCCTATTCCATCCCCTACCAGCCTCTGGGCTCCCCTCCCCCAGCTGCTGGGCTGCACAGATGAGGCCTGGGCCCTGGGAAGGTAAATGACTCAGGGGCAGCAGCGGGGACACCAGGCCACTTATTCCCACTCGGACTTGCTGTGAGCACTGGGAACCTTGGTGCCCGGCACAGGGCCTGGCACGGGGTGCTGATCTCACCTCTCAGTCCACCCACACCCAGCCCCAACCCCACACGGCAAGGAGAAGGTGGGGTGCTGTCAGCTTCTGCAGGACCACGACTCAGGTGAAGGGCTGCTGCTTCTGGTCATTACTCATCTCTTCAGTTCGGTCAGGAGTTTTATTGCCTGCACTGAGATATTTTTTCAACATTTTTAAATGTTGAAGTACAAACAATTGGGTGGGCTTCTTTTTCTTCTTAATTTTAATTTAAAAAATCCATAAGTAGTCTGTGATGATTTTAAAAACATTAAATGACACAATCAACGTGGGTTTTATTATGAAGATGATCATTTTCACAATTTCTACACAAAACCACAGGCTTCATGAGGCCCTGAGGTGCAGGGCTCTCCGGAAACTTCCCGTTAGGACCCAGAATGGGACTGAGAGGGCCATGGAAAGCGTCCAGCCCTGCAAAATGTTTGCATGACAACAATTCAAGTCACATCAACAGTTACTGGAAATTGTTTTCATTCAGAATAAAAATAGCTTTGGAAGTAGCTTTAGAATAGCCCTGACTTCACCTACTGTTTAATGAAGAGCAGAACACAGTGCTGCTCTGCCCGCTGAAGTCCCCGCTCGGCCGGAGAAGCAGCGTGTGAGACAGCTTCTCCCACTTCCCGTGTCCGTGTCCGTGGCAGAGCCAGGCCCTTGGGGGGCGGGGGCTGGGAAGTCTGAGCTTGGAGGCTGGGAGAAGCGTGTGTCGCTCCTGAATTTCCAGGCCATCAGGGGACAGACACAGGGCAGACCCGCCCTCCTGACGTCGTGCCCAGCATCTTCTCATGTTTCATGCTGAAGGTAAAACCTCAGAAGCTCCATGGTCCTCTCCCAGCAGGAACCTGCTCTAGGCAGCCCCTTGGGCTGACAGGTTCAGAACTGGGAGTCAGGACTCAGGACAGCAACCCCAGCGCTCCCCCCAAATGGCGTTACTCCGTAGCTTCAGAAGGCCGGCCAACGGGGGGCGCTGTGCAGCCGGTCTGCACTCACAGCTGTTTAAGTCTGGCCCTGTCAGCTCCCTGAGCGGCCCTTTCTGACCCCAGGCCACTCTCACCTCTCTCACGTGATCACAAGGAGGGTGACAAGTGGCCTCCTATATGACTCCAGCTTGGATAACCCATCCCCCGTCCCCCCAAATGTGGCCTGAGACACGCGCCTGCCTCCCCCTGTCCAGTGCCTTCCCTACAGCTCACTTTCCTGGGGGTCAGCCTGAGTCTTGGGAGGAACTTCTGTTTGATCCTGTCCTTCCTCCGAGCTCCTCCGCAACAGCCAGTGGCTGAGGCAACACTGACATCTTGTGGCCTGGAATTCTGCTGCCCGCTCCCAGGCGCGGCCCGGAGGCCTGCAGGGGGCTTGGCAGCCCGCAGGTGAGGGTCCATCTGTCCTGTGCAGACCCGCCTGCAGGGGCTGATGGCCAGCAGGACAACCAAGTCACCAACAACGCTCCGGCCTGGGTGGCACAGCCCGGGACCATCAGACCGCGACACACAGGCTCCTCTGTCAGCAAATCAATCTTGTGCCCTCCTGGGCAGCTCCAGACACACACCCAGCAAGCAAAGCGCCAGGGAGGGCGTGTTCCCAGCGCTTAGGGCTCAGAGGCGGGGAGACAGCTTGAGGACATGTGGGACAGGACTCCATGCACACTTTGGAATCGTGGAGGGAGAAGGCGAGGAATGAGCTGTTCGCATTTCTGAGTCTGGCAGGAGGGGTCCAGCTTAGAGATGGATTCTAAGCTGGGAGATGGGGTGAAAGGTATGGAGGGGGCTGCACAGCTCTACTGGGGTGGGGGGCCTGGGCACAAAGAGAGATGGTGGAAAGAGAGCACCCTGCAGGCCAGAGCAAACAGTTCAAACTATTCAGTCTCTAAGAATCACGTGGCAAAGCCTTGTGTAAGGAGACATCACCAGCAGAGCAGCGTGGGCTGTGCATAAAGAACGCCTGGAAAGTAGTCCCCATGGCCCAGCAGCAGCTGCCCGGGGACCGAGGCCCGGGTCACTGTGTCTCCCCTCTCCCCTTGCCTGTGTTTGTATTCGTGCTCATCTATTTTTCTACCTCAGTGGGTTTTGTCATGACAGAAATAACATGAATGGCCCCTCTCACCACGAGAAAGCTCATCCCCCAGAGGAGGCAGGAGGAGTCATGGAGACTCAGATCAGAGGCCCAGCGTCTGCCATGGAGGCAGGGACCGGGGGCACCTCCCCAGCCCCGCACCTGAGACCAGGGCGGTGACCTGCTGAGCAGATACCTGAGACGAGGGCCGTGACCTGCTGAGCAGACACCTGAGACCAGGGTCATGACCAGCTGAGCAGACACCTGAGACCAGGGTCATGACCAGCTGAGCAGACACCTGAGACCAGGGTCATGACCAGCTGAGCAGACACCTGAGACCAGGGTCATGACCAGCTGAGCAGACACCTGAGACCAGGGTCATGACCAGCTGAGCAGACACCTGAGACCAGGGTCATGACCAGCTGAGCAGACACCTGAGACCAGGGTCATGACCAGCTGAGCAGACACCTGAGACCAGGGTCATGACCAGCTGAGCAGACACCTGAGACCAGGGTCATGACCAGCTGAGCAGACACCTGAGACCAGGGTCATGACCAGCTGAGCAGACACCTGAGACCAGGGTCATGACCAGCTGAGCAGACACCTGAGACCAGGGTCATGACCAGCTGAGCAGACACCTGAGACCAGGGTCATGACCAGCTGAGCAGACACCTGAGACCAGGGTCATGACCAGCTGAGCAGACACCTAAGACCAGGGCCACGCCCTGCTGAGCAGATACCTGAGGCCAGGGCCATGACCACCTGAGCGGACACCTGAGACCAGGGCCATGACCTGCTGAATAGACACCTGAGATCTGGGCCGTGACCACCTGAGCGGACACCTGAGACCAGGGCCATGACCTGCTGAGCAGACACCTGAGATCTGGGCTGTGACCGCCTGAGCAGCAGTGGCTGGCCCGGGGCACACCATCCAGCCAGACCTCAGGTGCGAGTTCAGCCCCTGCTTTCCACACCAAGGCCTCCTGCTCTCCCACACTCACTGCCTCCCACGTCCATGTGGCTAGAGACTCCCAAGGCACAGCCAGGACCTGCAGTCCACGGAGCCCAGGATGGTGGGCCAGGCGGTGTCCGCAAGTGCCTCTCCCACCCACACCTGAGAAGGCAGCAATGACACCAACCCCACAGACAACCCACACGCCTCTACGGGTTTGGAAGTCAGCTCTATTTTCATGACAGAATCGAGGGGCGACCAGCTGCTCTCCCATCCCCGTGAGCCACGGGCTCTCCCAGCGGCACCAACCGGCTGTCCCGCCGAGTGAACGGGGCTCGGAAGTGACTGTGGAGGGATGGAAGGCTGGTGAGAACTTCACTGTTGACACCGCAAAGGCAAGATGAGAACTCAGCTGGCCTCTGTCCAGCTAGACATTTAAAGAAAGCTGCAAAAAAATAAAACAATGCCACTCATTTTTATTCTAATTTCTTAACTAGAAAATATAGTGTGGGAACCACACCAGATAGTCAAGGACGGTGGGAGCACAGAGGCCTTGTTATCAATACACCAGAATAGTCACAGGCCGCACTGGGCATGTGCCTCAATGGGATGTTCAGGACTCTGAGCCTGGGAATCCTAATCAGGCCAAGATCCCGTGAGCGGGTGCAAGGCCACATGGTACACTGTGCCCTTCGGTAGCCAGTATAAGTGATGTCACTGTTGGCACGAAACCTGCTTTGTCTAAATGGTGTAAAAGTAGGTTAATGACCAGCAAGCTGGCTGAGTGTGAGAAGACATCTGCTGGAGAGAGCAGCTGGGATGGGGTGAGAAGTCTGCTGGAGAGAGCAGCTGGGATGGAGGGTGAGAAGTCTGCTGGAGAGGGCAGCTGGGATGGGGTGAGAAGTCTGCTGGAGAGAGCAGCTGGGATGGAGGGAGAATAGAGAGAGCAGCTCGGATGGAGGGAGAATAGAGAGAGCAGCTCGGATGGAGGGAGAATAGAGAGAGCAGCTCGGATGGAGGGAGAATAGAGAGAGCAGCTCGGATGGAGGGAGAATAGAGAGAGCAGCTCGGATGGAGGGAGAATAGAGAGAGCAGCTCGGATGGAGGGAGAATAGAGAGAGCAGCTCGGATGGAGGGAGAATAGAGAGAGCAGCTCGGATGGAGGGAGAATAGAGAGAGCAGCTCGGATGGAGGGAGAATAGAGAGAGCAGCTCGGATGGAGGGAGAATAGAGAGAGCAGCTCGGATGGAGGGAGAATAGAGAGAGCAGCTCGGATGGAGGGAGAATAGAGAGAGCAGCTCGGATGGAGGGAGAATAGAGAGAGCAGCTCGGATGGAGGGAGAATAGAGAGAGCAGCTCGGATGGAGGGAGAATAGAGAGAGCAGCTCGGATGGAGGGAGAATAGAGAGAGCAGCTCGGATGGAGGGAGAATAGAGAGAGCAGCTCGGATGGAGGGAGAATAGAGAGAGCAGCTCGGATGGAGGGAGAATAGAGAGAGCAGCTCGGATGGAGGGAGAATAGAGAGAGCAGCTCGGATGGAGGGAGAATAGAGAGAGCAGCTCGGATGGAGGGAGAATAGAGAGAGCAGCTCGGATGGAGGGAGAATAGAGAGAGCAGCTCGGATGGAGGGAGAATAGAGAGAGCAGCTCGGATGGAGGGAGAATAGAGAGAGCAGCTCGGATGGAGGGAGAATAGAGAGAGCAGCTCGGATGGAGGGAGAATAGAGAGAGCAGCTCGGATGGAGGGAGAATAGAGAGAGCAGCTCGGATGGAGGGAGAATAGAGAGAGCAGCTCGGATGGAGGGAGAATAGAGAGAGCAGCTCGGATGGAGGGAGAATAGAGAGAGCAGCTCGGATGGAGGGAGAATAGAGAGAGCAGCTCGGATGGAGGGAGAATAGAGAGAGCAGCTCGGATGGAGGGAGAATAGAGAGAGCAGCTCGGATGGAGGGAGAATAGAGAGAGCAGCTCGGATGGAGGGAGAATAGAGAGAGCAGCTCGGATGGAGGGAGAATAGAGAGAGCAGCTCGGATGGAGGGAGAATAGAGAGAGCAGCTCGGATGGAGGGAGAATAGAGAGAGCAGCTCGGATGGAGGGAGAATAGAGAGAGCAGCTCGGATGGAGGGAGAATAGAGAGAGCAGCTCGGATGGAGGGAGAATAGAGAGAGCAGCTCGGATGGAGGGAGAATAGAGAGAGCAGCTCGGATGGAGGGAGAATAGAGAGAGCAGCTCGGATGGAGGGAGAATAGAGAGAGCAGCTCGGATGGAGGGAGAATAGAGAGAGCAGCTCGGATGGAGGGAGAATAGAGAGAGCAGCTCGGATGGAGGGAGAATAGAGAGAGCAGCTCGGATGGAGGGAGAATAGAGAGAGCAGCTCGGATGGAGGGAGAATAGAGAGAGCAGCTCGGATGGAGGGAGAATAGAGAGAGCAGCTCGGATGGAGGGAGAATAGAGAGAGCAGCTCGGATGGAGGGAGAATAGAGAGAGCAGCTCGGATGGAGGGAGAATAGAGAGAGCAGCTCGGATGGAGGGAGAATAGAGAGAGCAGCTCGGATGGAGGGAGAATAGAGAGAGCAGCTCGGATGGAGGGAGAATAGAGAGAGCAGCTCGGATGGAGGGAGAATAGAGAGAGCAGCTCGGATGGAGGGAGAATAGAGAGAGCAGCTCGGATGGAGGGAGAATAGAGAGAGCAGCTCGGATGGAGGGAGAATAGAGAGAGCAGCTCGGATGGAGGGAGAATAGAGAGAGCAGCTCGGATGGAGGGAGAATAGAGAGAGCAGCTCGGATGGAGGGAGAATAGAGAGAGCAGCTCGGATGGAGGGAGAATAGAGAGAGCAGCTCGGATGGAGGGAGAATAGAGAGAGCAGCTCGGATGGAGGGAGAATAGAGAGAGCAGCTCGGATGGAGGGAGAATAGAGAGAGCAGCTCGGATGGAGGGAGAATAGAGAGAGCAGCTCGGATGGAGGGAGAATAGAGAGAGCAGCTCGGATGGAGGGAGAATAGAGAGAGCAGCTCGGATGGAGGGAGAATAGAGAGAGCAGCTCGGATGGAGGGAGAATAGAGAGAGCAGCTCGGATGGAGGGAGAATAGAGAGAGCAGCTCGGATGGAGGGAGAATAGAGAGAGCAGCTCGGATGGAGGGAGAATAGAGAGAGCAGCTCGGATGGAGGGAGAATAGAGAGAGCAGCTCGGATGGAGGGAGAATAGAGAGAGCAGCTCGGATGGAGGGAGAATAGAGAGAGCAGCTCGGATGGAGGGAGAATAGAGAGAGCAGCTCGGATGGAGGGAGAATAGAGAGAGCAGCTCGGATGGAGGGAGAATAGAGAGAGCAGCTCGGATGGAGGGAGAATAGAGAGAGCAGCTCGGATGGAGGGAGAATAGAGAGAGCAGCTCGGATGGAGGGAGAATAGAGAGAGCAGCTCGGATGGAGGGAGAATAGAGAGAGCAGCTCGGATGGAGGGAGAATAGAGAGAGCAGCTCGGATGGAGGGAGAATAGAGAGAGCAGCTCGGATGGAGGGAGAATAGAGAGAGCAGCTCGGATGGAGGGAGAATAGAGAGAGCAGCTCGGATGGAGGGAGAATAGAGAGAGCAGCTCGGATGGAGGGAGAATAGAGAGAGCAGCTCGGATGGAGGGAGAATAGAGAGAGCAGCTCGGATGGAGGGAGAATAGAGAGAGCAGCTCGGATGGAGGGAGAATAGAGAGAGCAGCTCGGATGGAGGGAGAATAGAGAGAGCAGCTCGGATGGAGGGAGAATAGAGAGAGCAGCTCGGATGGAGGGAGAATAGAGAGAGCAGCTCGGATGGAGGGAGAATAGAGAGAGCAGCTCGGATGGAGGGAGAATAGAGAGAGCAGCTCGGATGGAGGGAGAATAGAGAGAGCAGCTCGGATGGAGGGAGAATAGAGAGAGCAGCTCGGATGGAGGGAGAATAGAGAGAGCAGCTCGGATGGAGGGAGAATAGAGAGAGCAGCTCGGATGGAGGGAGAATAGAGAGAGCAGCTCGGATGGAGGGAGAATAGAGAGAGCAGCTCGGATGGAGGGAGAATAGAGAGAGCAGCTCGGATGGAGGGAGAATAGAGAGAGCAGCTCGGATGGAGGGAGAATAGAGAGAGCAGCTCGGATGGAGGGAGAATAGAGAGAGCAGCTCGGATGGAGGGAGAATAGAGAGAGCAGCTCGGATGGAGGGAGAATAGAGAGAGCAGCTCGGATGGAGGGAGAATAGAGAGAGCAGCTCGGATGGAGGGAGAATAGAGAGAGCAGCTCGGATGGAGGGAGAATAGAGAGAGCAGCTCGGATGGAGGGAGAATAGAGAGAGCAGCTCGGATGGAGGGAGAATAGAGAGAGCAGCTCGGATGGAGGGAGAATAGAGAGAGCAGCTCGGATGGAGGGAGAATAGAGAGAGCAGCTCGGATGGAGGGAGAATAGAGAGAGCAGCTCGGATGGAGGGAGAATAGAGAGAGCAGCTCGGATGGAGGGAGAATAGAGAGAGCAGCTCGGATGGAGGGAGAATAGAGAGAGCAGCTCGGATGGAGGGAGAATAGAGAGAGCAGCTCGGATGGAGGGAGAATAGAGAGAGCAGCTCGGATGGAGGGAGAATAGAGAGAGCAGCTCGGATGGAGGGAGAATAGAGAGAGCAGCTCGGATGGAGGGAGAATAGAGAGAGCAGCTCGGATGGAGGGAGAATAGAGAGAGCAGCTGGGATGGAGGGAGAAGTCTGCTGGAGTGGGCAGCTGGGATGGAGGGAGAAGAAGTCTGCTAGAGAGGGCAGCTGGGATGGAGGGAGAATAGAGAGAGCAGCTCGGATGGAGGGAGAATAGAGAGAGCAGCTGTGATGGAGGGAGAAGAAGTGGAAGCTGCTGAGCCCGAGCTCAGGTGCGGCTACGAGGTGAGGCGGACTTGGCTGTGGGGACTTTTCTGTCTGAGGGCGATCTGGCCACTGGCTCCTGCAATGAGGACTCATCCTTATACACCCACAGCCTCTTGTGGCGACTCCATCTGAAACCCGGCGTCCTTGGAGGTCCAGCACCAGGCAGAGGGCTCGGACCCGACACCTGTGACTAGCGAGCAGAGGAGAGAGGAGGAACTTGGACTAAGTTCCCACAGTTGGCACAGTGGGCAGGGTTTGAGCGGGACCTGCCCTGGCGCAGTGAGGAAGATTTTAGAAGAATACATGGACTCAGAGCGCCAGGGCCCTGTAGGGCTCCTGTGTGCTCTGACATGTAGTTATTTTTAAATGTTATGTTTCAAGTTTATTGTTTTATTTTTAATGAGTCCATAAATAAAAATATATAAATTTTCTCATTTCTAACTTACAATATGGTAAATATTGTAGATATAATCCACATAAATTAGAATTCTCTGGGATCTCCACTAATTTTTATGAGCTTGAGAAGGTCCTGAGTCCAAATCTTTGAGAGCTTCAGACTGGACTTTCCAGCGTTTCCCCCACTCATCCCTCCCAGTGTATCCCCCACACATCCCTCCCCGAGTATCCCCCACACATCCCTCTTAGGGTATCCCCCACACATCCCTCCTAGGGTATCCTCCACTCATCCTAGGGGATACGCTAGGAGCGGGGAGGAGGAGGAGGAGGGAGG
>NW_005362713.1:518543-526570 GCF_000412655.1 Myotis brandtii | reverse complement strand
CCCTGCGCCAGGGCCCGGCACACCTGCCCGGAGGCGGAGGCTAACGCCGCTCCCAGGCTCTGCAATGCGAAGCGCCAACAGGAAAACGCAAAGCCAGGTTCCTCTTTGGAAAGAAGGGGGAGGTCGGGCCTGCGCAAGCGGAAAGGACCCTCGGTCCCTTTCTGTCCTGCTCAGCGGGGCTGCCGGGAGCCTGAGGGGCGGACCTGCTGGCCGCGGGCCTGGACTCGCCTGCCCGCCTCCTGCCCGGGCTGGGTAAGCCGTGCGTCCCTGCATGGACTTCAGGGAACTGGAGAAGGAGCACTGCTCCCGACAGACATGAGGGTGTTTCCTGTACAGACTCATGTCTTCTCTCTCTCAGCCACTGTGTTTCCATAGGCCATGCCATCTTCACCACATGTTACACGTGGGAGGGAGCTAGGGAGATCCATGTGGGTAGATTCATTTCATTTTACATATTTAAATATTACATGTTTTCATTTCGTCAATTCTTCCCACTCTTCCACCTGCTCTCCACACTCCAGCTGAGAAGCCTGGGCTCGGAGCTGATGAGGCCGGAAGAGGCACCTGGCTGGGCGGAGAGGTCTGGCATCCGAGTGCAGCTCTTCTGGAGTGATGTCGGGTAATGGCGGCCTGAGAGACCCCCTGGGCCTCCCCCTGTAACTTGAACAAGTTGATCAGCTGTAGCCTGCTCAATACGAGAACGCACATTGAGGCGTCTGAGGTGGCAAACAGGGATAAACGGGAGGGGAGAGGGAGGAGAGCTCAGAGGCCCCGGACCTAGCCCTGCAGCCAGGAGCTCACAGCTCGGCTGGCCGGAGAGGGGAGGAAGCAGTGGCAGCAGGCGCTGCCTTTGGCACAAGGTGCAGGGAGTCTTGGTGGGCAGCCCAGCAAGGCATGCCAGGTGAACAGCGCTGAGCCAGCAGAGACCCCGGGAAGGGCAGAGTGGGTTCTGCTGCAGGTGCCTGCTGTCGGGTGGTGGTGTTTCATTCAAAGAAATGGAGCCCACTGCCCTGCCGCCCTGTGACTCCCAACACTCACCTCCAGTTGCCCCTGGTGTCGGGTAAACTGAGAGTGATGGCAGTAGAACCGCTGTTTCCTGTTGTGCTAGATCCCCAGGTGGGGCGTGGGGGAGGGGGATGGCACCCCGCGGAGGTCTGGGGTCACCATTGCAGTGAGGGCAGAACAAACCCCATCCCAAGCAGCTTGGCAGGACTGTCTGAGGGAATCCTAGCAGGGCAGCTCTGGGAGGTCACAGAGGTAAAAATCTTGATTCAGTGGCACCGCCTGGAAAATAGTAGAAAGACCTCTTCAGAGAAAGCTGCTAGAGAAGGGTGAACAATACATACATGCCTAGACAGAGGGGACCAGCAAAAGCATGAATAACCATGGTAATGTGGAAGCTCAGAAAGGAAATGAAAAACCTCCAAAAGTAAACTTGAACACATGGAAATACTGGTATGTGATATAAATGGAAGATAGAAATTCAGGATTGCAGTTCTGAAAATACTCAACAAGATGCGAGAAAATTCAGACAGGCAATTCAATGAAGTCAGACGATAAATCAATAAACAAAATGAGTACTTTACCAGGGAGATTGAAATTTTAAAAAAGAACCAAGCCAAACCCTAGAGATGAAGCATGCAATTAAAGAGATTAGGAGTGAACTACTGAGCATAGGAAACAGAGCCAACCAGGAGGAGGGATCTAGAAATGATGCAGAGGGAAGAAGAGAGAGACCTGAGCATAAAAAGAAGTGAAAACTCTCTCTGAGAACTATCTGCCTCCATCACAAAAAGCAATATAAGAATACAGTGGAACATCAGTTCTCAAACTTAATTCATTCCGGAAGGCTGTTCAAAAACTGAAGCATTTTTTTCTCCTTAAAAATAATGTAAATTGAATAAATCCATTCCAGACCCCCAAATGATTCTTTGTTTTAACCTTTCTTATATACAGACAACTCTAATGTACTGTTTAATCAATAAAGGTTTCAGCATAAAAGGGTTGTCTGGTCAAGAAGCGAATTGTTCAGGATATGAGAATTTGAGATATGAGGCTCGACTATAACAAGAACACCAGCAGAACAAGAGAGGGAGACAGGAATGGAGAGCCGATTCAAATAAATAGTGGAACAGAACTCCCCAAACCTATGAAAAGAACTAGATCCTCAAATCCAAGAAGCAAAAAGAACACCTAGTTACCTCAATCCAAAAAGTCCCTCTCCAAGGCACACTGTATTAAAACTGTCAAAAAATAATGACAAAGAAAAAATTCTCAAAGTAACCAGGAAAAAGAAGGAAGTGACCAACAAAGGAAAACCCATCAGAATCTCATCCGACTTCTCAGAAGAAACTACACAAGCCAGAAGAGAGTGGAACCAAATATTCAAATGATTGAAAGAGAGAAATTACCAGCCAAGCATAATATATCCAGAAAAGGTATCCTTTGACTATGAAGAAGGAATAAATACTTTTCCAGACATACAGAAGCTAAGGGACTTTATCAACAGAAAAAAAAATCCATTGCAAGAAATACTCATGGGAGTTATTCTACCTGAAGCAAAGAGAATAAAGTCACAACACTACAAGATCACCAAAAACAGCACAAACAGGGATAATTTGTGAAAACAAACAAACAAACATAAAAGTGGAGGAGATAAAGGTCTGAACCGTCAAAGGAGGAGGATGATCAAATGCACTCAAAAGAAAAAAGAAAAACTACTGTATACATGCAACTTCATTTTTATAAACCTAAAAAGTAAACACACACAAAAATCCCCAAACCAGAGCACATAGATTTAAAAAATAGGACACAGAGAAAAGAAGTATGGAATACCACCAAAGAAAAACAACAGAAACACGAAGGAAAAGAACCAATGGAGGCACAGAGCTACCCGAAAACAAAAGCTATGAAACCCACTTGTGCAGCCTTCAAGAGACACATTTAAGCTGCAAAGACAAAGGTGGATTCAAAGTGAAAAGTTGGAAAATGATTCTCCAAATAACATGCACAGAACAGCAGAGGCAGCCACACTCATATCTGACAAAATAGATGTCAGGGTGACAAAGGCAACAAGAGACAAGGATGGACACTTTATAAGGATAAAGGAGACAGGACATCAAGAAGACAAAACACTTCTTAATAAATATGCACCCAGCCAGGGAGCCCCAACACACATAAAGAAACTACTTACATAACTAAAGGGAGAAACAGACAAAAACACAGGCATATTTGGGGACCATAATACTCCACTGACAGAAAATCAATATAGAAATATTGTCTTAAGTGACACAGTAGGCCAAATGGACACAATTGACATCTACAGAGCTTTTCACCTCAAAATATCAGATTATACATTTTCCCCTAGTGCATGTATAGACTATATATTAAGTCAACAAATTCAAGAAGATTGAAATGATACCAAACATATTCTCTGACAACAATGCCTTGAAATTAGAAATCAACTGCAAAAAGGAAATACAGAAACCCACAAAGATGTGGAGATTAAACAATATACTACTAAAAAATGATTGGGTCAAAGAAGAAATAAAGAATGAGATCAAATAGAAATGAGAATGACAATATGACATATCAAAACCTCTGGGATACAGCAAAAGCAGTAATAAGAGGGAGGTTTACATCATTACAGGCCTATCTCAAAAAACAAGAGAAATCCAAGTAAGCAACCGAACATTATATCTTAAAGAACTAGAAAAATAAGAACAAATGCAACCCAAAGACAGCAGAAGATAAGAAATAATAAAAATTAGAGCAGAATTGAATGAAATAGAGAACAAAAAGACTATATAAAAACTAGAGGCCAGGTGCATGAAATTCGGCCGGGCAGGCGGTCCCCTCAGCCCAGCCTGCACCCTCTTCAATCCAGGACCCCTCGGGGGATGTCCGACTGCTGGTTTAGGCCTGATCCCTTACTGGTTCCCATGCCGGCCTGGTTGCCCCCAAATGCTCCCCTCTGCTGCCTGGTCACCCCTAATTGCCTGGTCACCCTACGCAGCCTGCTGTTCAGTCATTTGGTCATCCCTCACTAAACCCCTGCTGGCCTGGTCACCCTACGCAGCCTGCTGTTCAGTCATTTGGTCATCCCTCACTAAACCCCTGCTGGCCTGGTCACCCTACGCAGCCTGCTGTTCAGTCATTTGGTCATCCCTCACTAAACCCCTGCTGGCCTGGTCACCCTACGCAGCCTGCTGTTCAGTCATTTGGTCATCCCTCACTAAACCCCTGCTGGCCTGGTCACCCTACGCAGCCTGCTGTTCAGTCATTTGGTCATCCCTCACTAAACCCCTGCTGGCCTTGTCACCCCACGCAGCGTGCTGTTCGGTTGTTACTGTTACTGTGATGGCATCCCAGACAATTTGCATATTCCTCTATTATTAGTATAGATGATACAACAAAGAGCTGGTTCTTTGAAAATATTAATAAAATTGACAACCCCTTGGCTAGAGTCACTAAGGAAAAAAGAGAAAAGACCCATATAAACAAAATAAAAATTGAAACAGGAGAGGTTACCACAGACATCACAGATATACAAACAGATCCTACTAGAATACTATGATGGCCCATATGCCACCAAATTAAAAAACCTAGAAGAAATGGATAAGCTTCTAGAAATATACAACCTTCCTAGACTAAATCATGAAGAATTGGAAAATCTAAATAGACTGATCAGCAGTGAGGAAGTTGAAACAACCATCACAAACCTCCCAAAAAATAAAAGTCCAGGACCAGATGGCTTCACCAGTGAATTCCACCAGATGTTCAAAGAAGATTTAAAAACCATCCTTCTCGCCCTTGACCAGTTTGGCTCAGTGGATAGAGTGTTGACCTGCAGACTGAGGGGTCCCAGGTTCAGTTCCAGTCAAGGGCATGTGCCTTGGTTGCGGGCGCGTCCCCGGTGGGGGGTGTGCAGGAGGCAGCTGATCGATGTTTCTCTCTTGTCTATGTTTCTGACTCTCTATCCCTCTCCCTTCCTCTCTGTAAAAAAATCAATAAAATATATATTTTTTAAAAACCATCCTTCTCAAACTCTTCCAAAAAATTGAAGAAGAGGCAATACTTCCTAACACATTTTGTAGCCAACATAACCCTGATACCAAACCTGGCAAAGATGACACAAATAAAAATACTACAGACCAATATCTCTTATGAATACAGATGCAAAAATCCTAAACAAAATCTAATACAACAATCCAGCAAAAAATAAATAATACATCATGATCAAGTGCATTCCAAGGGCAGAGGATAGTTCAACATATACAAATCAAAGAGTGTAACACACCACATTAACAAAAGAAAGGATAGAAATCATATGATCTTATCAACAGATGCAGATAAGGCATTTGATAAGATACAACATCCATTTATGATGAAAACACTCAATAAAATAGAAATTGAAGGAAAATACCTCAACATAATATAGGCCATATATGACAAACCCTCAGCTAATATCATACTCAGTGGTGAAAAACTGAAAGCTTTCCCTCTAAGATTAGGAACAAGACAAGGATGCCCACTCTCACCACTCTTATTCCACATAGTGCTGGAAGGCCCAGAGCAATAAGGCAAGAGAAAGAAATAAAAGGCATCCAAATTGGGAAGAATGAAGGAAAAGAGTCACTTTTTGCAGATGACATGATTCTGTATATAGAGAACTCTCAAGATTCCATTAAAAAAAAAACTGTTAGAAAAAATACTAGTAAACAAATACAGAAAATTTGCAGGAGACAAAATCAATGCACAATAAACCATTGCTTTCCTGTATACTAACAATGAAACCTCAGAAAAAGAAATGAAAAAAATCCTTTTGCAATTGCAACCAAACGAATAAAATACCTAAGAATAAACAACAAAGAATATGAAAGAACTATATTCTGAAAAGTACAACGCATTATTAAAAGAGATTGAAAAAGACACAACAAAATGAAAGAATCAACATAGTTTAAATGGCGATATTACCCAAAGCAATATACAGATTTAATGCAGTCCCCATCAAAATCCCAATGTCATATTTTAAAGAAATAAAACAATAAATCATCAGATTTGTATGGAACCACAAAAAACCCTGAATAGCCAAAGCAATCCTGAAAAAAAATAAAAATAAAAAAAGAACAAACTTAGGTATCACAGTACCTGACTTCAAATTTTATTACCAAAGTATGATAATCAAAGCAGCATGGTATTGGAAGAAAAACAGACACACAGATCAATGGAACATAATTGACATCCCAGATATAAAACCACATGTATATGGACAGATAATTTTCAACAGAGAAGGCAAAAACAACACACAATGGAGAAAAGAAAGCCTCTTCAATAAATGGTACTGGGAAAATTGAAGAGCCATATGCAAAAGAATGAAACTAGATTTCATGTAAAAATTAATTCAAAATGGATCAAAGACATAAGTATAATATCTGAAACAATAGTTACACAGAAGAAAGCATAGGTACTAAACCTATGGGCCTTGGTCATAGAGAACACTCTATGAATTTGACCCCAAAGTCAAGAAAAGTAAAGGCAAAAATAAGTGAATGGGACTATATCAAAATATATAAATAAGTCATGAAATTCAACACCAAACAAGCAAACAGCCTAATTAAAAAATGGACAGAGGATCTGAACAGACACCTCTCCCAAGAAGACATACAAACAGCCAATAGATTAATGAAAATATGCTCAACCTCACTAGCAATTAGGGAAATGCAATTCCAAACTACAATGAGATACCACCTCACACCTGTTAGAATGGCCATTATCAACAAAACAAGTAATAATAGGTATTGGAGAGGTTGTGGAGAAAAGGGAACCCACATTCACTGCTGGTGGGAATGTAGACTGGTACAACCACTGTGGAAAAGAGTCTGGCGATGCCTCAAAAAATGAAGAATAGAGCTACCATATGTCCCAGCAATCCCTCTCCTGAGTGTATACCCAAAAATCTCAAAAAAACATTTTTCTTAAAGATATAAGCACTCCTATGATCATTACAGCATTATTCATGGTGGCCAAGACATGAAGACAATCAAAGTGTCCTGCAATAGAGAGGACTGGATAAAGAAGATGTGGTCCATGTACACAATGGAATACTACTCAGGCATAAGAAAGGATGAAACACTGCCATTTGCAACACCATGGATGGACCTTGAGAACGTTATGCTAAGTAAGTCAATCAGGAAGAGCTAAGAACCATGTGATTTCACTCATATGGGGGATATAAAACTGAATCTCATGAACACAAACAGCAGTGTGGTGGTTGCCAG
Organism: Myotis brandtii; assembly: GCF_000412655.1. Lineage (NCBI taxonomy): Eukaryota > Metazoa > Chordata > Mammalia > Chiroptera > Vespertilionidae > Myotis > Myotis brandtii. The sequence continues at coordinate 519,290 of NW_005362713.1, read as the reverse complement.
AGGGAAGGGGGTGTGGGTTGAGGGGAGAAGAGGATCCTAACATATGGTGACAGAAGATGATTTGACTTTGGGTAGTGGTCACACGGTGCAATATACAGATCTTGTAACACAGAAATCTACACCTGAAACCTACATGATCCTATTAACCAGTGTCACCCCAATAAATTTAATAAAAATAAATAAATAAATGAAATTACATGTTATGTATTCCAAGTAGCCTATTATATAATTTACTTATATTTTTAGTACAATTGTTTGCATTAGTTAGTTATTGCCCCACTTTTCAGGTAAGAAAACTGAGCCCCACAGGCAGAATTGTGCCCTTTCCTCCACATCAATTCTGTGGTTGGTCTCTTTTCAAGAGGCTGTGACAGGAGGCTGCCAGGACCCAGGCCAACTCAGCTGTGGGACCACAGCCCTTCCTCACAGCCTCAGGCTGTGGCCACACTCACAGTCCCAGCCTGAATCATGCAACAGACTGTGGCTCATCCAGAAATAGGATATATGAAGCCCTTAGAAAGCATATTTACAAAGTGTTTTTATGGCCATGGAAATAAGTGTTTATGTATAACTAGTGGCCTGGTGCACAGATTCATGCACATTAAAAGGACATTAATTAGAAGAAATATTTTAATATCACTATCCGCCCTTTCTCTCTAATGGAAGTATCAACCAAATTCATGATGACAATGACAGATCAAAACACATGCATGCAATTGGTGCCAGTGAGAGTTTTTTATATGTGTG
>NW_005362713.1:489177-516733 GCF_000412655.1 Myotis brandtii | reverse complement strand
GGTCTTCACCGTCCCAGCCCCGCTCGGGGCCAGGAAAGTTTAATTCCATTTCTCCGAGACCTGGACTATAACTAGGAGCCTGTGAGGAGTCAGCAGTCATATGAGAGCATGATTCTGCGAGAAATGCAAGAACAGGGACAGAGAAACAGGAGAGTGCAACTTTGGGCCGCCTGCCCGCCCACCTCGCTCCAGAGGCCCTTCCTTTCAGGTTAAGTCTACAAGTTTAACTTCTGTTACTTGTAACCAAAAACTCCTAATAAAGCCTTTCACTTTTTTCTAATAAAGCTTTTTAAAAATAAAAGTTTAAGCCTGAACTCGGGCAATGCATCGGGTGGAGAGAGAGGGTCTGTTGACAGCCATCGAGAACATGAAGTCGACAGAGAGCAGGTGGCGGCTCTGTCCCTCATCGCCCAGGCCTCCCTCCCCTCGAGCGGCTGCGGCTGAGCCCGCAGGCAGGGACTTGCTCCACCCGCATGGCCAGCAGGCCCTCCCTTACCGCAGAGTGGGGCTCTGGTGGCCCTGGCCGGGCACCACAAACAGGTGGTGTGGTAACTGGCCCTGGGGAAATGCCTTGGACCAAGTTCTCGGGGCCTGGGGACCACAGGGCAGCACGGCCTTTGTGGGCAGCGGGTGGAGGTGGACCAGGCACCGCCTGCCAAGGACAGAGGAAGGTGGCCAGACGGACAGAGCTCCACGTCTGAAGGTGGTGCTGTAGCCTCCCCCCACCTCCTCCCCCACCCCCATACTTTGATTAAAAGCCTCTATTGTCACGTTATCTGCCAAGTTCAGTAGCTTCCTTTTGCAACTTGGGAAGTTTTCCATGTTAAACTGTAAAATCTTGCCCAGATTTTACATTGGTTCCAGATTTTCGTATTTCAGCATATTGTTTGGCCCCATTAAAGAGAGCAGGAGCCCTGGCCGATGTGACTCAGTGGATGGAGCATCGGCCAACAGATTGAAGGGTCGTGTGTTCAATTCCAGTCAAGGGCCTGTACCTGGGTTACAGGCTAGATCCCTGGCCCCTAGTCCAGGTGTGTGGAGGAAGCAACCAATTGATGTGTCTCTCTCTGTCTCTCCCCTTTCTTCCACTTTATCTAAAAATCAATGGGAAAATGTCCTCAGGTGAGGATTAACAACACAAAACAGAAAAGAGTGCAGGCAGGGTCTCTGCCAAGCTCTGGAGGGTCAGGAGGTGTTTAAGTACCAAGTCCCTCCTCCTGACCCAGGCCCCTCCTCTGCAGATGGAGAGGGGCTCCATGCTCTCTGGGTTTCAGGTGGGTAAGCTGTGAGCCTGTTCCCTGGTTTGTGCAGCAACCCCCTTCCAGCCTGGGCACCCCAACCCTTTTCTAACCTGTGCCCCCAAAACCTCTTCACAGAAGCAGCCTCGCAGCTCCCAGCAGAGGCGAGGCTCTGAGCCGCCGAGGGCAGGGGGTGCGTGGGTTCAGGAAGGTAAAGCCTCTTCCACCCGTGACACCACCCACACCGTGTCCTTGGCATGTTTGGAGCTGCTGGGGACGCTGCAGGCTGCAGGCTGCAGGCGGGCCACCCCCCTGACACCGCTACCTCCTCCAGGGCCTCACCGACAGATGAGTGGATGGATGGATGGATGGATGGATGGATGGATGGATGGATGGATAATGGATGGATGAGCAAATGGATGGATGGATGAATGCATGATGCATGATGATGGATGGATGGGTAGATGGATAGAAGAATACATGGGTGGACAGGTGGATGGATTGGTAGATGAATGGTGTGGTCTGACAGTTCTATAGACAAGGTAAAAATAGAGCTTAGTATTGCAAGGCCCTAGCTTAGCATTTGAAAAGACCTTCCTATGCAAGTGTGAAGCCTGGACTCAGAACACCTTACCAAGGCATATGGGTGTGAAACACAAAATATTTCTTCTTTGAGTTTGGGAAGACATGGGTTTGACTTCATTTCTCAGTGCACATGTTGATAAGCCTCTGAGTTTTTGCCCAAGAAGGCTGGGAAAAGCAAACTGTCTTCCTACAAGAGGAATAAATAAGGCCCAAGGGCCCAGCAGCACCATTGTTAGGCCTCCAGACATTGTCCCTGCGTGCAAAGCAAAGGGAGCCTAGGACACAAGCCACAAACTGCTTGGATTTGTTGTGTAATGTGGTCTTTCTACACACACTGCACTGTGATGTTGCCAAATTCATTGAGCCTTTAACTGAAACAAAGGTAGCAGTGAAATTTCTCAGATTTTATCTTGAAACGGAGTGTCCCCAGGATTTGTAGCACAATTGCTTTAATTAAGAGCCATATTATTGTGTGTCCTGTTTATCCTCACTGGAGTGAGAGGAGGGTGAAAGGAGAAAGAGAGATAATGGAGTCAGAGAGAGGAAGCCAAGGGAAAATGGAGGGTCAAGGGAGAAAGAACTCACCTCTTGAACCTGCCAGGCACTTTCAGGGGTGAAGGGACAAAATTGATTTTGCCTTCATCTTAGTCTTCCAGAGCAAGGTTAATGTGCTTTGGTTGGGCTCACAGATGAGGACTATTTTATTCAATAATTTTATTATGTTTATTCAATAATTCAGGTGGTGATCCAGATCACGAAAGAAACACCTTGCAGATTTTTATGTTAAAAGTAAGAATGGTGTTTCAAAGCTACTAAATGATATCATGCTCAGAGAATAGGAGAGGTGCAAGTCTTGCCCAACTCCAAGGAACCTAAAGACCCAGATATGACAGTGAAAAACAAGAACCAAAATGTCCCTTTTTATTGTCAGGGACACTGCCTAGAACCCAGAGTGTAAAGCTCTAATAAGTGTGATTCCCTGCCCTTCACTTCTTTCCTATGTCGCAGAACAATCTTGTTGCCTATCACTAGTCACCACAGACACCTCTGATCAGGACTCTCCAGTAGTTGGAGTGTAATCAGAAAGTGCCAATGGGGATTTCCCTACTCCACACATAACCAGTACTGAATGGTGACCCTGCCCCCAGGAAACCAGGCAAAATCGATGTCTTTCCTCACCCCCCACCCCCACCCCCAAAGAAAATCTAAGGAGGTTATAAGCAGAGAGGAAGGCTTGGCACCTGAAGGTAACTGTGTTTCTCAAGCCCACTTTATGCTATTTACCTCTTCTAATAGCATAAAAACTGGACTCGAAGACACATAGCCCATGTTTAAATGGGAATGCGCCCCAGAGAGGCAACACGGGGACAGTTTTGGTAAAAAACGAGCTCGCACTCTCATCAGAGAGTGCGTCTGATGGTAACTGGAGAAGTTTCATCCTATCTGCCCCTAAGAAATGAGTAAGTTCAACTCCCTTTGGTGGAAACAAGGGGAAAATGGATTGAGGCAGCCAACCTGCCACATCCTCAGGAGAGTCACGAGCAGGTGGGCTCTGCCCTACCCAGGACAGGTCACCTGTGTCGTCAGGCTGATAGGGGGCAAGCTGGGTTCAGAAACACTCAGGGACCTGCGGCCCAGCAAACGATAAATCACAGGCAGGAATTGCCTAAGAGTTTTCAATACTCAGATCCGACATACTGTAACCAGACAACCAAGGTATCTGGGCTGCCTGTCACTACGTGAGCCAATTAAGCAGAGACAGGGTTGACTCATATATGAGCGTTTATTCCAATGATTCCATCAGTTGGGGAGAGCAGCTGGTCATCCTCAAAAATCTGCTCTGACCCCCCTCACCAGTTGGCTGGTTATATAGACACGAGGGACAAGATAGCTACGTGCAGCTGGGAATTGCAGGTGTAACATGGAAAGGGGAGGGGAGGGTCTGCAGTCTGGCCTTCAGGAGCTCAGAGTCCATAACAAGGTGGCTAATCTTCTATGATGTTACAAACAGCTCAGCCTGTTTCTGGGACTGGAGAATGGTTAGCGTCCTGAGAAAAATTCCTGGAGGGGTCAGGATCTGGGCATAGCAACCAAATCAAAGCATGTCCTGTCCTTGGTCCGTCTCAAAATGTATTTCTTTTCTGACCCATTGAGGCATCTGATATTTCTACAGCCTGTTTCATTTTCCAGTGTCCTGGGGTCAGTAAGAAAACTTCTCATCTCTACTTAGTAGGTGAGTAATTATTAGACAACTGTGGCTCTATTCTCATTATATGCCCTTCCCCACTATCATCCCCCCCTGTTAGTATTATCATCTCATACTATGAGATTAGTTTTACATGGAAGTATTTTGTTGAACTGTACTAGTCCTGGCCTATTATATTCCCCTTATGGATTTTGGCTCTGAATTCTTTCAGAGAAAAGAGGCGTCGGGTCTCTTCTGTAACTGCTTCCTGCTGATGGGAGGTGGAGTTCTGAAGTCCTCCCTGTCTGACAAGTGAAGGAGGGAGCCAAAAAGGGGAGAGTAATTTTTAAGTGAAGCCAATAGACCATCCATGTTCCATTGAATCAATTATAAATCCAAACTGTTGAGTCTTATTTTTAGCACAAAGTGATGCAGATGGCTTCTACAGTGAGGCCCATACTGTGTGAGTAAGCAGTCATGTAAATAGGGACATAGGCATATATCCTATGACACAGAAGAACACGACACATAAAGGTTAAAGTGTGCAGTAAATCATAAGCCAGTTGAGAAGATTTTCAGATGTAAGGCTTCTGCTGGAATAAAGTCACACAGTGAAAATCTGATTGTCTGCAGTTAGAACATTTCTGGTGATGTCATCAGGTGCTGAGGTCTATATGGCATATACAGACACAACTGTAAAACAAATCTTTGAAGACAGTTAACTACATTAGAGTTCATTACCTGCAATTGAGTATTATGGTTTCCATTGGAATATGATTTTTCTCCCTAAGATTACCCTCATTTTCATCAAAGAGCCAAATCAAGACTAATTTATTTACTGTATTAATTTGAGTTCAGTTTGGCCTGATTATTTGCATAAACACAATAGGAATAGCAATTGATCATATAGGCTTTTTAAAGCTGCTTTGCTGGAATCTCCCAAGAAAGTTTCCTCTCAGTGCAAAGAAGACAATCCATACAGTTGCTATCAGGCTTTGCCTGCAATGCCTATAGGTTCTGAGGTCCCACGGGTGTCTTGAACTTCCGTCTTGCTATCTTTCAGGAAAATAACCTTCATTCCTTACCTGGAAAGACCACCATGAACCATGTGACCAAGCAAGATACCAGACTACTTATTCAACGGGCTTATTGGCTTCAAAGTCAGTCTTATTCCTTAGAGCAGTGGTTCTCAACCTTCCTAAAGTCACGACCCGTTAATACAGTTCCTTGTGTTGTGGCGACCCCCAACCATAAAATTATTTTTGTTGCTACTTCATAACTGTAATTTTGCTGCTGTTATGAATCGTAATGTAAATATCTAATATGCAGGATGTATTTTCATTGTTACAAATTGAACATAATTAAAGCATAGTGATTAATCACAAAAACAATATGTAATTATATATGTGTTTTCAGATGGTCTTAGGCAACCCCTGTGAAAGGATCGTTCGACCCCCAAAGGGGTCGCAACCCACAGGTTGAGAACCGCTACCTTAGAGCTTTCTGGTGACATCCAGTGACCTGGCAAGTCTCTCTCAGACATGACATGCCAGCAAAGTCTTGGTTAATAACCACAATTGGAAACTGGCTTATGCCCTATTATGAAGAGGCCTGGTGCACAAAAATTTGTGCATGGGGGGGGGTGTCCCTCAGCCAAGCCTGTGCTCTCTCGCAGTCTGGGACCCCTTGGGGGTTGTTCACCTGCTGGCTTATGGATTAGGCCTGCTCCCTGAGGGATTGGGCCTAAGCTGGCAGTCAGACATCCCTCTAGCAGCCCGTGAGCACTCGGGGGATGTCCACTTGCCAGCGGAGAGCAGGCCTAAGCTGCAGTTGGACATCCTTAGTGCAGCAAACCATCGCTGTGCTGGCAGCCATCAGCCTGGCTTGTGGCTGAGCAGAGCTCCCCCAGTGGGAGCGCACTGACCACCAGGGGACATCTCCTGCATTGAGCATCTGCCCCCTGGTGGTCAGTGTGTGTCATAGTGACCAGTCATTCCCAGTCATTTTGCTGTTAGGGTCAATTTGCATATTACCCTTTTATTATATAGGATTAGAATCTTATTGTATTTATGCAAACAAACACATTGCCATGAGAACACTAATAATCACTAAGAGTTTCCAAACTCTGGAAGGATAAGGTAGGGAGAAAAATATAAAAGCCTCAGTATTGCTTATGAAAGTATAATTTACCAAATTGCTTTAAGAAGCAAGTTCTCTTATATCTGGAAAACAAGAAGGTTAAAAATCAGCAATATTTTCAAAAAAATTATAAAAACTATAGCTATTTTTAGTTCATGTAGTCCTATAATCAAATTCTGTTTCTCCTGATTTTTCTTGCCAGTATTTATATAAATCCAGATATTCTATAGAGTTCTAATAATTTCATACAGTTTGAGGGAATGGTCTGAAAGTTTATTCTCAGAGATATGTAGCTTAAAATAAATCAGAGTCCTTTCCATGGATCTTTCAGAAGATGTAACATCTTTGTAAATGTATCAGAGTAAAACAATGACTGTCTGTAAATGACAAAAAAATTTTAAATGATACGGTTATAGATTTCATTACAATGCAATTTATATAGTATCCTTCCCTTTTAATAGACTGGAAAAGAACCAAACAAATTCTGTATTAGTTTACTTTAGTTTAATTTATCTAATTATATGTATTATTCAGTATACCTATAACTTCCTTTTAAAATTTCTCTTCACAACCCTTCTATGACTTTCACAAATTTTCTTACCTATTTAGAAATAACCAGCTTTAGAATAATCCACTTTCTTTTTTCCTTTCAAATGTTTCTCCATGCCCTCACCCATTTGGCTCAGTGGATACAGCGTCAGTTTGAAGACTGAAGGGTCCCAGGTTCCATTCTAGTCAAGGGCACATACCTGGGTTGCAGGCTCCTCCCCACCCCGGCATGTGCAGGAGGCAACCAATTGCTGTGTTTCTCTCACATGGACGTTTCTCTCTGTCTTTCTCTCTCTCTTCCACTCTCTCTCTCTTAAAATCAATGGAAAAATATCCTCGAGTGAGGATTTCAAAAAAAAAAAAAATGGATCGCCATACCTCATGCCTTCTATTACTAAAACCAAACAACTTCTTTCCAATTAGTTAGAATTCTTAACTCTTAGAAACAATTTTTAAGTGACAAGTAAGTAATTAACATTCCTCAGATTAACAATACATTCACATTTTTAAGAGCTGTATTTCAAAGGAAATGTAAGCAATGTTCACTAACACATGTAAATCCATTCTCCAGCATCTCTGCAATAAGAAGCCCAAAGTAAGCAAAATATTACTATTACTATTACTATTACTATTACTATTACTATTTCAGTATCCTGTCATTTCAAATTACCTGGCGATTTAATAATTTTTATTATTTAACTCAGCAAGGCTCCACAGTTTTAAGTTACCTAAGTTACCAAAACTAGATAAATATAATTATATTGTAAAACTACATTTAGATAAATATAATTATATTGTAAAACTTTATTAAAACCCTTCATTTTAGTTATATCTATTCATTACATCTTAACTCTATGAGATTTTTAAGTCAATTATTGCCCGAGGCATTTCCTTGGCAAATTTTGTAACAGAGATAACATGACCTTGACAGCATTTAGGAGGCTGGAGAAGAGGTGAGTGGGAGGGAGTTTAAAAGATTTATTATATATATTTCTTCTGAGTGGAAGCCTTATGATGTAGCAACATAAAATCTTGCATATAAGAAGAGATCTTATCCCCTTTTAATACAGAAACAAAAACAACCTCTAAAGTAAATAAATGAGTCCTCTCAAAAGAAGGGACAGGGACAGTGGCCTTAGACTCTTGTCTCACCAGCCTGCACAGCCAATGCCCTCACAAGGGCTGAGGGGCACAAAGCCCAGCAGCAGAGACAGAGGGTTCCCAGGGCTCATGAACAGTGAAGAGCAAACCAAATCCCAAAAGATAAGAGAGCAAGCAAAGCACATATATGATCAAAGTTACATTACAGACAGACAGGAACTCTCACTAGCTAAGTATTACAGGTGGCTGATGCCTTGAGAGGGAGTGCAGGGAAGATCCTCGAGATAAAGAACTCTCGGCAGCTGCTGGGAACTTCCTGCAACGCCTGCACGGGTTCAGCCCCCCACAGGCAGCTGGATCCCCCAGACAAGTGGGATGTGCCCATCTTTAAACAAATTAAAACAAACAACAGAGAGACACACAACAACAATCAACAGAGGCATGCTATGCACATTTACAGGCACACACAATGCACAAACAAGAGCTTCACACCATGCTCCTGTGTGTCCAGCCACAGACACCTCAGAATGCCCTGTGTTTTAAAAGATCACAGCAACAGAGCAATGTCTCTCGTCCCTGAGGGGATCAGGCTAAGGGCTCGGAGGTCAGGCAAGAACACTGGAGGTCCCTTGCCACCAGCACCTGACAAGGTTCACCCAGTAAACTCATGCCTTACACAGTATATGCTCCCTTACAAAGTCCAGGCGAGAGCAGCCAGTGCCTCCCGTGCCACACAGACACGCTGGGTCCCTCCTCCTGTCACACAGACACGCTGGGTCCCTCCTCCTGTCACACAGACACGCTGGGTCCCTCCTCCGGTCACACAGACAGGCTCGGTCCCTTCTCCTGTCACACAGACACGCTGGGTCCCTCCTCCTGTCACAAAGACACGCTGGGTCCCTCCTCCGGTCACACAGACAGGCTCGGTCCCTTCTCCTGTCACACAGACACGCTGGGTCCCTCCTCCTGTCACACAGACACGCTCGGTCCCTCCCCCTGTCACACAGACACGCTCGGTCCCTCCCCCTGTCACACAGACACGCTCGGTCCCTCCCCCTGTCACACAGACACGCTCGGTCCCTCCCCCTGTCACACAGACACGCTCGGTCCCTCCCCCTGTCACACAGACACGCTCGGTCCCTCCCCCTGTCACACAGACACGCTCGGTCCCTCCCCCTGTCACACAGACACGCTCGGTCCCTCCCCCTGTCACACAGACACGCTCGGTCCCTCCCCCTGTCACACAGACACGCTCGGTCCCTCCCCCTGTCACACAGACACGCTCGGTCCCTCCCCCTGTCACACAGACACGCTCGGTCCCTCCCCCTGTCACACAGACACGCTCGGTCCCTCCCCCTGTCACACAGACACGCTCGGTCCCTCCCCCTGTCACACAGACACGCTGGGTTCCTCCTCCTGTCACACAGACACGCTCGGTTTCTCCTCCTGTCACACTGACACGCTCGGTCCCTTCTCCTGTCACACAGACACGCTCGGTCCCTCCTCCTGTCACACAGACACGCTCGGTCCCTCCTCCTGTCACACAGACACGCTCGGTCCCTCCTCCTGTCACACAGACACGCTCGGTCCCTCCTCCTGTCACACAGACACGCTCGGTCCCTCCTCCTGTCACACAGACACGCTCGGTCCCTCCTCCTGTCACACAGACACGCTCGGTCCCTCCTCCTGTCACACAGACACGCTCGGTCCCTCCTCCTGTCACACAGACACGCTCGGTCCCTCCTCCTGTCACACAGACACGCTCGGTCCCTCCTCCTGTCACACAGACACGCTCGGTCCCTCCTCCTGTCACACAGACACGCTCGGTCCCTCCTCCTGTCACACAGACACGCTCGGTCCCTCCTCCTGTCACACAGACACGCTCGGTCCCTCCTCCTGTCACACAGACACGCTCGGTCCCTCCTCCTGTCACACAGACACGCTCGGTCCCTCCTCCTGTCACACAGACACGCTCGGTCCCTCCTCCTGTCACACAGACACGCTCGGTCCCTCCTCCTGTCACACAGACACGCTCGGTCCCTCCTCCTGTCACACAGACACGCTCGGTCCCTCCTCCTGTCACACAGACACGCTCGGTCCCTCCTCCTGTCACACAGACACGCTCGGTCCCTCCTCCTGTCACACAGACACGCTCGGTCCCTCCTCCTGTCACACAGACACGCTCGGTCCCTCCTCCTGTCACACAGACACGCTCGGTCCCTCCTCCTGTCACACAGACACGCTCGGTCCCTCCTCCTGTCACACAGACACGCTCGGTCCCTCCTCCTGTCACACAGACACGCTCGGTCCCTCCTCCTGTCACACAGACACGCTCGGTCCCTCCTCCTGTCACACAGACACGCTCGGTCCCTCCTCCTGTCACACAGACACGCTCGGTCCCTCCTCCTGTCACACAGACACGCTCGGTCCCTCCTCCTGTCACACAGACACGCTCGGTCCCTCCTCCTGTCACACAGACACGCTCGGTCCCTCCTCCTGTCACACAGACACGCTCGGTCCCTCCTCCTGTCACACAGACACGCTCGGTTCCTTCTCCTGTCACACTGACACGCTCGGTTCCTTCTCCTGTCACACAAACACGCTGGATTCACACACAGGCACACCTGTCCCTGGCCTGCAGGCTCCTGTCCAAGGACACGAGTGTCCATGGAGGCACCTCAGCACTTCCCCCTGCCATGCTGTTAGGAAGGACTCCTGTGAGAGCCATGGGACAAGGGCATTCCCCTTGCCTGGCTGCCAGGACCCGAGTCAAGTCTGCTCTCAGTTAGAAGACATCGCCTCACCTCCCTCCATATCACCTAGGTCCTTTCATTCTTATCTTAGTACTTTGGCGGATTTTGTTGGGATTCTGTCTCCTGAAATTGTAAGAACCTGGAGTCTATTAGAAACGGGCCCGGTCTGTATGTGTGAAATTTCCACATTTTACCAGGAGGTGCAGCATTAAGCAATAGACCATATGGGCGGGAGCCTGCCAGGTCCGTCCCCTATTTCAGAGCGATGCGACTTGGGGCAAGTGACCCTTCAACCCGTGTCTCCCTTTGATCTTGAGAGAAAGGAAGGGCTGTTGTGAGATGAACGGAGATGAAAGAACGGGGAGCAGCGGGACTAGCCTTGTGCTCAACTGCAGGGGCTCCGCCGCCAGGTGGCCTGGGCTGCGTCCTCTAGGTCTGAGGGGTCACGTGGCACCCCTTATGGGCTGGGAGGGGACAGCTGCGGGTCAAGTGCCTTTTCTCTCCAGGATGCGGTGATTTGTATTCACATAAGTTCAGGCCACTGTCGGGGGCCCAGGCAGCAGGCACACTGCCAGGTGTTTGAGGATGAGACCGGGTAAGGATGTGCGGTCTTCAGCAGGGTTGTCAGGACCAGGGCATCGGGAGGCCCTGTGTCTCTTGGTGCTTCTGGTTACCTGGCCGTTGTGACAGCCGCCGACAAAGTGAGCCTGGCGGCCTCCCTGCCCCTGGCGTAGCCGTGAGGACTCCCTGCTGCCGTCCTGGGCCACTGGGGCCACAGCAGGAGTCTGTAGCCTAAGGAGTCTCTCAAGTGTGTCCCAGCATTAGCAACATCAGCCTCAACAGGGTTGTGCAACCAGACAAGGAAAAGGGAAAAAACAAAACACAGCCACATTGGAAAGGAAAAGTAAACTTCTCTTTGCAGTCAAACCTCAGTCCTCAAAGTCTCCCATCTTGAACCATTTGGTTCTCTAGTTGTTCATGGAAAAGTGTCTTAATTGTCAAACAACAGTTCGGTTTTCGAACCGATAACCCTTCATGCTGATCCCTGTATGCTCAGTCCCACACCTCTCAGGTGACAAACAAAGAAGAGAATGTGTGAGTGTGAGTCAGTTACCGCTAAACCTCACACAGTTAACGTCTCAGGACATTGTGCTGTGAATACTTTTGTGGGTTGCTTTATTTTTGCATTTGTTGCTGCTTATTATTATTAAACACGTACAGGAAGTCACCATGGGTCCTAACAAAGTTAGTAACAACAGCAAAGTAAAAAGGAAGGTGTGAGAACAATGATAGAGCTTAAAAAAGAAATAATTGCAAAATATGATAGAAGTGTTTACATATCTGATCTGACTAGTGAGTATGGATGGTGAAATCGATGATTAGCATAAGTTTAAAACATAAAGCGGCCAGCAAGACTGCCGATGTCAGTAAGGGTGTGAAAGTGCTCATGAAACAATGATCACAGGCAACTGGAGAGGTAGAAAAACTGCTGATTTGGATAAATTGTTGATTTGGAAAAGCAGTTGGCAGGCGTTAGCATTTCAGATGCAATGACGTGTGAAAAAGCAGATGCTCATACTGACCTCCTGGAAGACCTGGAACCAGTGCTGGGCGTGATTCTTTAAGGCTGTGGTGGGTGGAGAGATCTCAGAGAAGTGGTACCCACGGTGTGGGGAGCCATGGGGAGGCTGCCAGCTCTAACCCAGTAGCTGCTGATGGTTTTGTCACAGAATGTCAATACATGGAGGCCGAGGGATTTGTTCCCAACAGTGTTCAGTTGTGATGAGACAGAAATAAGGATGTAACATCTCCACCCCTCCATCCCTCCTCCTTTCTATCCCTCCACCCCCTTCCCTCCTCCCCTCCATCCTTCTTCCCTTCATCCCTCCTCCCCTTCTTCTCTCCATCCCTCCTTCCTTCCACTCCTCCTTCCTTCCATCCCTCCACCTCTCTTCCCTCCATCCCTTCACCCCTCCATCCCTCCACTCCCCCTTTCCTCCTTCCCTTCATTCCTTTACCCTTCCATCTCTTTTCCCTATTCTCCTCCATCCCTCCACCCCTCCATCTCTTCATCCCTCCATCCATCAATAGAATCAACAATGCAATAGATGAAGCAGAGGATCAAATCAGAGATTTGGAAGAAAATGAAAGAGAAAACACCTGATTGGAATAGAAAAAAAAAAGTCCAAAATAATGAGTGTAAGGAGCCTCTGGGACAACTTCAAGTGCACCAACATTCCCATCATGGGGGGCCAAGAGGAGAAGAAAGCTAGAAATTGAAAACCTATAGGAAAAACTGACAGGAAAGTGCCCTAACCTGGTGAAAGAAATAGACATGCAAGTCCAGAAAGCACTGAGACCCAAACAAGGTGAACCCAAAGAGGCCCACACCAAGACACATCATAATAAAAATGACAAAAGTTAAAAAGCAAAGTAAGTATCTTAGAAGCAGCTAGTTACCTACAAGGGAGTGCCCATAAGACTGTCAGCTGATTTCTCAACAGAAGCTCTTCAGGCCAGAAGGGTTTGGCAAGAAATATTCAAAGTGATGAAAAGCAAGAATCTACAACCAAGATTACTCTACCCAGCAAAGCTATCATTTAGAATTGCAGGTCAGATAAAGAGCTTCACAGACAAGAAAATGCTAAAGGAGTTCACCACCAAACCAGCATTGTATGAAATGTTGAAGGGTCTTCTTTAAGGAGACAAAGAGAAAATATAAAAAAAATATAAACAATAAAATGCCAATAAATACATATCAACAATTTAAAAAACAAAATAAATAAGCAAGCAGAATAGAAACAGACATAGATACAGAGAATGTTTTCATGGTTGCCAGAGGGATGAGCAGTGGGTGGAGTGGATGAAAAAGGTGAAGGGATTAAGAAGTACAAATTAATAGTTACCAAATAGCTTAGGGAATGTAGAGTGCCTCGGGGCACTATACCTATAGGGTTAAGCCTCGAACTGACCTGTTGGCAAAGCCACAAACAAGTCCCAGCTTAGAGGGCACAGCCCTCTTAGCATAATTAGGCTTGACCTTATGACTCCCCCTAGATCCTTCCAGGGTATCTAATGGGCTGAGGGAGATTCAGCAAGTGCTGCCGAAACAAGTGAAACTCACAAGAACATTTTAACTATGGTGACCGCTACCTTGTTTACCTCTGGCTATAAAATAAAGGCTCAGCTTGCTGTCTGGATCTCTCTCTGTGGCCTCAGCCAGGCACAGGAGACCCACCTAGACCCAGCTTATCCTCTCTGCGTATCTTTTCTACATCCTTTGCCGCCCCCCTCAGGCTCACCGAACCCTTGGCTGAGCTGGCCCGGCACAAGGGAATATAGTCAATTACATTCTAATAACTATGTATGGTGCCAGATGGGTGCGAGATTCATCGGGATGATCACTTAGTCAGTTATGTAATGCCTGATCACTGGGTGTACACATGAGACTAATATAATAATGTATGCCACCAGTAATTGAAAATAAAAAAGCCTGGCTGGTGTGGCTCAGTGACTGAGCGTCAACCTATGAACGAGGAGACCACGGTCTGACTCCCGGTCAGGGCACATGCCCGGGCTGTGGGCTGGATCCTCATCATTGATGTCTCTATCTCTCCCTTCCTCCCTGAAATCAATAAAAAAGATGAAAGATTACATGATAATGACCTATTTTTCATCTGGCTATATTATTTTACTCTAACACAAATGCATATTTACCAAGAATGGTTTTGGAGGCAAGTTCACCTGTGATCACAAACATCTCTTACTGTGTGCTTCATCCTCTTAGAGGTCCTCAATTAGGAACATCTGTCCTGCTGGGAGCCTGATGGCTCCTGTGGCAGCAGCTCTGTCTCATTCATTCCTGTGAGATCAAACCTAGGGCTGGGCACACAGCAGGCACACATTTCAACAATGTGTCCTGTGAGAAATGATGGAAAGGCAGTTACTGGTCACCCTATCAGGTTAACATCTGAGCTGTACTTCACAGAAAACTATAATCACCTAAAATATAATCAAAGACGCATTATTCATACTCAAATGGATGTGTGAATGCATTACGTGTGGGTTAAGTAACAGGTCAGTTAGGAATCTGGAGAATGGCAATACCACTTTCATGGCTGAAAATTAGAGAAATGCCTGTGAGGAGCTTGAGAGTTGTCTGGGGCAATTCATGAGTGAGTACGAGGCTGTTCTAGAGACTTACGTTTCTCCTCAGAGACCACATAGCAAAAAATGGCAGGTAACTAAATACGAACTGGGCCACGCTATGTCGTCTATGAGAATGGGATGGAGGGAAATACAGATGACACAAACTGAATGTTAGAGGTGGACTTCAGAAAGAGATCTCATGTGAGGCCTAAGTGGGAAGGTATCTTAACAGAGTTGAGAAACCTCAGATATTAAATCCTGACTAATCACCTAAGGAAGATAAGGCCAAGTAAGAATAACCAGTAAGGAGTTCTTGAATACATCAGATTGTAATAAAAGGCCAGGTTTCCAAAGGAAAGTGAAGGTATGTGAACAAGAACTGACATAACACAGAAGCAACGATGTGAACAATGCAGGGAAGTAAAGCCCAGAATGAAATAAGGTGCAAGTGTTATGTTCACACAAGGTGATGAACGGGAACGCGAGGACATCCCCGAACTGGAAGGCAGGAAGCCGAACACGCCTGGGGCCTGGTCCTGACGCTCCCAGAGGCAGGGACCAGGTGCTCTTCACCTCCATCCCCAGCAGCTGGCACGATGTCTGCCATACACAGACATCCCAATAAAGTTACTTAAGCCCAATTAACAGAGAAAGTCAGAATTCACTTCAACTTTCTGGTGGGGAGAATTCTTTTCAGAATGGAAAATGTGGAATGAACGAGAAATAACTGAACTTGTTGACAGACTGAAAAAAAAAAAATTTGAGTTAGTCTAAGAAAATACTTCCTAATGACTCAGAGGGCCTTAAAACTGATACAGTTTTAAGTTTATTTGACCCGTGTTAGCCTTTGTCTGAAGATGGCCAGTACTAATGAAATTTCTTTCATTCTTTTTCCAGCATTTATGTAACCATTTTGGATTAACAACATGATATACCAGTGCATCACCTTATTTCCCAATGTATCAGGATTATCACAGTTAAATTGGAAAATAAAATTATAAATTCTTTATTCTTTTTGTTCCTAATCACTATGTAAAATTCCACTGAACACTCTGCTTGCCTCAAGCTATTTTGTACAGCAAGCATGTCAAACTCACAGCCTGCTGGCCGCATGCAGCCCAGCCAATATAACAGTATGTAAGAAACACTTTAATAAAAATTTCTTAACTTAATTTTTACAACATCCTGTTATACATAATTATTAATAACGAATTACAATGTTCGCTACTGACTGATTACTATAATCGTGTTGCATTCATTTCCCTTACGCGCCTATGCACAGGCGCACCATTTCTCTCCACTAATACTAGCAGCGAATATTTTAGCAGCTGATTGCCATGTCATTAGTCTTGGACTGACTTGTTTGGTGTGTGCAACAGGAAATATTTCGCTTTTGGAGAACAAAAAAAATAGGTTTATTTGTGTTACGTTTATTAATTTGTGCAGTTATGCAGTGTCTGCTAAGTTCATGTTCAAGAAAAAATATTAATTTTATTAAAATGTTCTATTATTTTATGTTAACAATTACTCGTTTATTTCAGCCCTTTGTGTTCAGCATGTCTCTATCGAAATAAACCTACGTTTCTATGAAAATTGAAGCTTTTGTTTTTTTTGTGGCTACATAAACTTGAACCTTGTTTATTTGGCCGTATTAGCCTTTGAGTTTGACATGCTTGTTAAACACATTCAAAACAGTTAAAAAAAATTTTCCCTTTTTATGCAGCATTCCAATTTACAGAATCTGTGAAAACACAACAAACTATTGTTGAACTACTCAATGAAGGCTGGCGTCTGGTGTGTGTGTAGAAGGAAGTGTGTTAAGTGACAGAGTTTGAAAACAAACAAAAAAAATTAACCAAATGAACAGTATTTAATAAATCTTTGTGGGAAAAACGATATCCAAGAAAAAGTAACACCATGAAAGAACAAGAAAAGTTTTATAATTATGCACTTTATTTTTATTTACTATACCAACATTTTCAGGAGACTTTACATTTAGTTTTATGATTCATTTTACAAGCAAATTCTAATATACAGTATTTACTTTGAACTGGTTTTTAAAAAATCAATGGGAAAAACAATACTGCAGATATTAAAGACTGGTGTGTTTTTGTTTTTAGTTAGTAATGACTTAGAGACTTTAAATTCTTTAGGTCAGTGTTTTTGTTATAGCAATGCTTTACCAAGGAGAAAATGGATAGCTTTTCCTCAACAGTTAAAACATCCGATGTATCTTTAATTAATAGCATAGTTGTAGATTGTCACCCACCATCATAATCATTTATTCAAATGTATTCTTTCAAATTCCTGCCGCAAAAACACTGAAGGGAGATGTGGAAAGAAATTAGGTAATTTAATTCAAACATCAATATTAAGAAAAATAGCAAGGCCATCATCCCCAAGGAAAATGTCAGGTATTTGTATTATAGCTTGTAATTAACTTTAATGTGTGCATACGCATGCAAACATAACCACCCAACTAATCCATGAACACGGAAACCACTGTAAGTCTGAGTGAACAGAAATGTGCTGCAGGCTTGCTGATCTTCAGCGCAACCCCATTTGGTGATTCCAAATCCCATCCTCTGTGCCCTCGAGACCAGGAAATGGTGGTGACAACTGCTCAGACAGGAGGTGCCTCCGCGTCTAACACCATCTGTGCTACAGGAAGACTTAGAAGTGTCAGCCACAGGAGGGTCATGTTCTCTTTGATGCGTTGAGTAAAATACTTAAGGGGTCAATGAAACACTCAAAGAAGTTAGTGCTTTAGTGGGAAAAGTGGCACGTGGAGGGTGTTATTCTGTGAACCTATGATTTCAACAAAAAAGCCACACCCAATAGGAGGCATTTGGATATTTCAGGCACAGCTCCAAGCAATTAAGCTCATTTAAAGTGCAAATCTGATATTTTCTTTCATATTTAGGTTTTTACTTGTTAAAATATTTAGTAGGTTCCCTAATATCTATACAAATACAAAACAGTAGTCGATATGCCTGAAGATATTGCACAAATTAAAATGAGACTACAAGAGAAAAACGTTAGAGGGCCTCATTCTTTAGAAACGTTCTAAATGACTTTCACATCTAAATGATGTGGTCCTTTAATGCACCAGTCATCTGCACCTGGGCGGATAAACTCCTCACGCCAGGCTTTCTTTAAAGAATTTTGTGTGCATCCCATTAACAGCCCAATGTATGCACTTGTACATACTCTAGTACTTTTTCTCTTTCACAATGTGAAACTTAACCAATCCCCAGAAAACTTCTTCCTCAGGACTTGGAATTCCAGCACTGCAACCATCTTCACTGAAATCACAAGAACTAAGATAAAAGTGACCTGAACTCCTACTCAATGAAGGCTGAGTACGCTGTGCGTGTAGAAGGAAGTGCATTAAGTGACATACAGAGTTGATATACAGAAACATTAAACGGAGATTAAGCCAAATCAGGCAAGCTATAGCCTCACCTCATTTCCAACTTAACATTTACTAAGGAGCAGCCTAACACAATATCCTTGCATTTTAAAGAAAACCGCAGGCAAATACTTTGTCGGTTTTGTGAAAGCATCCTCAATGTTTTTCTCTTAAATGTATGATGCCTCATAATTATATTGATGAGCCTTCTGCCAAAATCAAGGCTAAACAGAGGTACAGAGAGTTTGAAATGATGAGTTCATTCATATTTCTGCATATTAATCAGGAAGAAAAAAGAGCAGGAAAATATCAGAATAAAAGAACTGCAGAAGCCAATATTTTTATGTAATAGACATTTCCCTCAGACTAGAGGGTTAAAAATAATGTAAAAAATTAAAACTTTTTGCTTAAAGATCAAGGCCTACTAATGACTGTTACACAGGAGTGTGTATGTGCTCCGTGCTGCCGGTCGGCTCCAACGCCCGGGGCCGATGCCTGAGTGAGTGATGAGCACCCTGCCCGTCCGCAGCACCTGCTCAGCTCTGCAGACTCAGGCCTCACCTCTGTGTGGTCTCTTCTCCGCTGCCTTCCAGTGTCACGGCATCATTGTCTTTTCCAAAGAACCTGCCCCCTCATGATATGTCTATCAACTTCTACATCAGCCAAAGGCCTCCTGACTCATCAGGATGTATTATGTAGGGAAATACAGCGTGTCCCCCAGAGTGTACACACATTTTGAATTATTATAAAGTCAGTGTTTATTTAACATACAGTTCACTTTCAAAATTTAAAGGAATCTACAGAAATACTTTTTTTTGCCAATGCCTATTTTCAAACTGATGACTGGTTTGGTCCAGGCACTGCTGATAACGTGAAGCAAACATCAAGAATAATTTTGTTTGATATTTGTGCACCCTCAATGTTGACTGTTGTTGGTTTTGTACTGTAAAGTGTATCTTCTATACATCCTCATTAAAAAGTCTAGTGACATTTTAGGATAAATTTTCTTTGTTAAAAGCTTAGTCTGACTTCACCCATCACTATATTTCAAATCAGTTAACCCGGAAAGGAGTGAAAACTCCATGAGTCACCAGCTGTTAAAGTGTGTATACGTTTTTGGGGACCCCTCTTTAGTGTAACAACACCCCACTTATAATACATGAGGTCAGCTTCTTTCTCCTCCCAAATGAAAGAGCACCTGTGCCCACTGACAGCTGCAGCCATCACTGCTCGTCTCTACGAACAAACAAGAGCTTTGCTGCAGTGGCATGATACCAACACCTTCTGGACAATGTGAAGTTTCTGAACTTTTGTGTTTCTCCTGCAGAAGTGCTGCTGAATGAGAGTATGGTGTCGCCTGCTACCAAATCCAAGAAGGGTTTGTACCCAGTGAAGGGCAAATTCACTGGAATGGTACGGGAAGACTACCTCAAAATGATAGTAATCCATCAACTCTTTTGAAATTTACACTAAAGCACCTGCTGTTATTTCTTTAAAAAGGGGCAGAGAGTTTCACCAATGTACATTTTTAAAAAGAATCTCTAGAAATGTGAGTGGCTAATTTTTTGGCCAGAACCCCTTTTGATACATTTTGGTCAGCTGATCACAACAAAAATCTACATTGTGAAAGCCCATCTCTCTGAAAGACAGTAACTCTAACCAAAGCCACAACAGGCAAACCACCTCAGGACATGACCTGGGAGAGCAGGGCACACTGACGGAGCTTCTCAAGAGCGCCCATAGCATGATTAGGTTAGCGCTCCTGGTCCCCTGGCGCTCCACAGCTATCTTCCTAGGACATTAGTTAAGCACATTGCCACTGACATATCTTTTAATACCTTTAATAAAACACAATTTCCACTCTCTAATTGTATTTCTCTTCCCAAACCTACTTTTTAAGAAACTGACATTCAAATATACACCAACATAAAGGGGACCTGACAACTCAGCAAAAGCGCTGTGTATTCTAGCTTTCTCAAGATGGTCTACTTACATTTATAATTATTGCCAAAATACTTTAGCTTTTTTTTTTGCTACAGAAAATAGTCTAATTCCCTATGCATGGGATATTTATATCCCATCCAAATTTTGTGCAAACATTTCAAGTCCATTATTCCGGTCTTCAGATATTAGCAGAAAGTCAATAAATATACATATTACAATAAAGACTTAATTTAAAATATATGCTGTGATTTTAAAATAGCTATCTTGAATCCATAAGCCTATAGGGTCCAAAACTGAATTACCAGCAAAACTCTAGCACCAACACGTTACAAATGAATACACCTTTAGGGTATAGGTTTCAAGATGTGTCTTAAACTTTCCAAAATTTATCCAGTACCAAAAGCAAACACAATGGTGTGCATGTATAAACAAAATGTTAAAGTGATATGTAATTGGTTTATACATCCTATGAAACATTTTATCCTGGGTACTTGGTAAGTTAATATTGAGAGCAGCTTACTGATCCTAGCAAAGATAGATAGAACTCATAGCTTCCCACGGAAGGCAGGGTCTCCTTTGTCCATCATAGAGCTTTCATATAGACCTTTTTAATCTACGAATCACTGGCCAGAACCCTGCTTACAGACTACTTACCGCCTCCCACTACCACCAAATCTTTACTTAAAAGAAGAACCATGGTCACAAGAGGGCAAGTGAAAAAGAGTGAGGCTCTGACCACAATCAGTCCAGACCGTAAGAGGACGAGGGGCACGAAGCGCATGTCTTGCCTGCTACGTGGTGGACTGGGCCTTTTCTGGTGTGCGAGCAGTGGTCACAGGGTGAGAGCCTCTGTGGGCCTCTGAGATGGGAAAGCAAATGCTCATGTTCATCTGAGACAAATACACTTCACTGCTATGTGCTTTGACCAGGATATAAATGGAAGAGCCCAAACGAGTAGAAGCTTCCACATTTTAATATTTTAAGATTTGCAAGCTTTTAATGGAACCTCCACCATGGCAGCAAACTGCATGTAAAGCTATTACAGATTTTTTTTAAAAAGACAAATTGGCAGGTGATGACTATGTACTTAGTGTATCTTTGGTTTAGGAAGACGAGAATACCGATTATACGACAAACCATCCCCAGAATTCAAATTGCCATTTGGGTTCTGCATGATCTCTTTTCTCTTTGTTAATGGCCTTGGGATGCTTGTCTTGGCCTGGAAGTTTTGAGGCTCTGGTCGGGGGTTGATTATTTGTTTTTGTTTGAAAGAGCCAGAAGGAGGGCGGAGCTTAGATGCTCGTGGATTTAGATTATTTGCAAGATTTGTTTGACTAGATGTTAGCTGAATTTTTGCTGAATTACATGGTGCCATTACTGGTGAGTTCTTACAGGTGGGAGTCCTACTTGGAGATGATTCAGAAACTGGAGGAGGTACCGAAGAACTCAAGATGGATGGCTTCAAAAGCTGCAAGGATTTGGGCTGAGACGTGTCGTCCTCTGGTAAAGACTGGTTTCTTCCAACTCTCTTAGCCTGGTCTCCTGAACTCGACTGGGTAAGTGTTTGAGAAGAAGTGGGTACCACCTGCATGTCATTCATTGGATTACTTGCCAAATGATAAGGCTCTGGAGCATCCACGGTCATGTCCCAGCCTGCTGCCGAAGGCGCACTCTTAGCCACCTCCTCAGTGAGCTGCGGGCTTGAGGAGAAAGGCCGGCCTTCCAGGCTACCGCTGCCTTCTTGCTGCGAGTCATGTGCAAAGCTGTCATCCCGGCATGCGGCCCCTGGATGGGCGCCCTGGCCCGCGAGCTCACTGTGGTCCTCGCTATGCTGCCATTTTGTTAGTTTTCCCTGGGCGTGGTCTGTGGGTCTGGCAAGGCTGCTGGAAGGCTGTAGTACTTGAGGCTATTAAAATTAAAAACAACATTAGCAACAACTCATTTTAGAAATGCCTCCTAGAATTAACATAAGTGCCAATTCGGCTGTGTTGGTACTTACTACGTTTTAATATAAGAAGTATGTGAGATTCTTTTAAATTAAAAAATAAATTGCAACATTCAACTAAATTCATGAGACACACTAACGAATGATAATGCAAACAAAAATGATACAGGCAGTAAACACTAAACAAGATTCAAAATCAAACAGGAGGAAAGAAAAATCTTAAAAGTACTGATTTATTGTTGAAAAAAGATTCCTGCCTCAATTGATTCATTACATATTTACAACTTTATATATAAGAGTTTGACAGAGGACTTGCATGGCACTTTGTTTTAATCTCCATAAAGCATCCAGATAGTAACTGTGATCTTCAGAATATTACCAATTCTTAAGATTTTTTGAAAAGGAAAGCGGTACACCACTTTATCACACTTGACGAGCGGAAGAATTCCTTTAAAAGTGTCAAGGTGCACGAATTAAAATTACCAGCAAATAAGGTTTAGAATTAAGATAAAAAATAGGTCAATGCACTTAGCTAATGCTAACCCACCTTTAATGTTCTTGCTGAGATGTTTCAGAATCACATATGTTCGCCCCTATTTGTCTGTCTCACTGCCATCTGAGGGACCAGCTGCAATTCTGCTATGGCCGGCACGCAGAAAGCAGGTTTGCCTTCCCCACGAGTGAACACCCACTCAACAAAATTAAAAATGATCAGCCTTTGTAATGAAGGCTGAGATTAAGCAAATTTGAAATTGCCTGTACCTTGAACTAAAGCTCAGAAGCCTACAATAGCAAAGTTCTCAAGAGGCCCATGTGCCTTGCACACACTTTTCCTGGAGCTCACTGTGTGGTTAAGATTCTATACAATCAGAGGAAACGTGCTACTTCCATTACTTTTGTGCATTTGCAAAGAAATATGAATCTTAAAGTTTTCTTTCAATGGCCTAAAGAGTAGTTTACATGGGGCAGAGCCTACTGTTCCTGTCCTGATACAGGGGGGTTGCTACAAATGTATAAACCAGCCGTGGGCAAACTACGGCCCGCGGGCCGGATCCAGCCCGTTTGAAATGAAAAAAACTAAAAAAAAAAAAAAAAAAGACCGTACCCTTTTATGTAATGATGTTTACTTTGAATTTATATTAGTTCACACAAACACTCCATCCATGCTTTTGTTCCGGCCCTCCGGTCCAGTTTAAGAACCCATTGTGGCCCTCGAGTCAAAAAGTTTGCCCACCCCTGGTATAAACACACACACAACCTCTTTCTATTAAATAATGTGGGCTCAAAGTATCAAAAAAGTCTGGCATGGGGCTTTGAAACATGAAATTAAAAGACCATTTTTTACTAATAAAATAACTTTTTAAAACTATGCTAATCCCTAAACAAACCTACACAGTATTTCTAACTTCTCCACAGAAGGGGCGAACCTGTTGATGTCATGCTGCATCACCTGTCCTGCTGCTTTCCCACCTCCTGCACCAGCACTGAGTGAAGGCGTAGGGTCAGCCACTGGGGATTAGGTGATGGCAGGTTACCAGGGGCCGGGAACAAGCTCACTGACTCAGGGTGGGTAGAGGCCATGATGGCAAAGGGCTGACTTGTTATTTAAAAAATAATAAAATCAAGACAATGACTATTCAAAATTAATCTATACGAATATATTATATTAAACTCTCTTACTTGAGAATGTTTAAAATAAATAAGCTATCTCAGTTTTTACTTTCAGTGAAATATCCTAGACTTTAAAGTCAGTGAGCATTTTCACAATCAATCACCATAGAGATGAATAAACTGTTCTTCAAGAATGAAGGTTCTAAAAAAAAGAAGAATGAAGGTACTAAAATCACCATGTAACTAATTCAAAAGACTCTCCTTGGGGTTTCCTTGAGAAAATGACCATGCCAATGTGGTCATAGACTCTAGAAAAATGCGTACAAGTGGAGAGCAGGACCATGTCAAGCAAACGAAAATATACCAAAGAGGAAAAAAGCAACTGAATGACTTTGTCTTCCTTCCCCTTTCACCCTAAAAACTATAGTTTCAAGTTAAACATCTTAAAGCAACTAAGACCTTTGAAAATATCAGTAACAATTTAAAAAATGATGCCTTCATCGTAATATGTCTACTGCCAGTAAGAAAAAAAGATATAAATATGTGCTAAAAGCATAAAAAGGTATGATTTTCCTAATTAAGGTGAAGTAATACATTAAGAAAATCAACTCTCCAGAAAAGGGGCAGTGTGAACTGTAGATAGATTATCCATTTGCACTGTTCTGATTACTCGTGTTATCCAACTGACTAGTACTTATCAGAGAACTAAATGGAAATACAGCAGCGAGAACGATGTCTGCTTATATTAAATGCAATGAAGCTCCACTTGAAAAATCGTTTTTTAAAAATAAACTTGAAAAATAGTTTTTTAAAAATAAAATTTTAAGTCTTTTAACTGAGAGGAGTTAAGATTGAGCAATTACATTTAAAAAGTCTAAACTATCACTTGGTTACATTAAATAAATCAGTGGTTTCTGAATAATGAATAATGTAGATTTTCTGGTTTACTAAAAGTGGTAGGATATAATTTCCCTATCCTAAAATAAATGTATTGCTTTATTGTTTAATTGAAAACTAGTTTGGAAAATAATTCTACTCTTGTAAAGAAAAACATTTCTTACATTTTTGCTAGTTGCCAGATGGGGGAGAGGGGGTGCTGGGGGATGAGAGAAAAAGGCGAAGGGATTAAGAACTACAAATTTGTAGCTATATGACAGTTATCTAATCTAATAAGGAGGGAATATGCTAATTGACCCTCACTCTGTCACAAAGATGGTGGCTCCCACAGCCAATAAGGAGGGAATATGCTAATTGACTGCCACGCCCTCAAAGATGGCGGCGCCCAGTCCCCTCAGCCCCCTAGCTGCCCAGGGCTGCCCGGGGTGCAGGTAACCAGGGCCGCCCGAGGCTCAGGTAACCAGGGCCGCCCAAGGCTCAGGTAACCAGGGCAGGCCGAGGCTTGCACTGCCGGCAGTGGCAGCAGCAGAGGTGTAATGGGGGTGTCGCCTTCCCCTGATCGCTGGGTCGCCTCCGGCACCTGAGAGCACCCGGACTGTGAGAGGGGGCAGGCCAGGCTGAGGGACCCCCCTCCAGTGCATGAGTTTTCATGCACTGGGCCTCTAGTGAGGATCTAAAGTGCAGCATAGGGAATATAGTCAATAATATTTTAGTAACTGTGTATGGTGTCAGATGGGTACTAGATTGATCAGGGTGATCACTCTGTAAGTTATATAAATGTCTAATCATTGAGTTGTGCACCTGAAACTAACATAATACTGTATGTCAATGGTAATTTAAAAATAAAAAATTTAATTAAAAAAGTCTCTAGAACAAGATCAAGGTATGACTATAGCAAGGACCGAGGAAACGACCTGCGCCTGATGTGTGGGAGGTTGTGGAGAGCTGGTTCCCACCCAGGACTGGGCTGCTGAACATGCTGTCCCTTAGCATCCAGCAAGCAAAGGAGAGATGTGTCCTGATAGATTGCTGCTTGCAGTACCACCTCCCCAAATTCTAAACCCTCAAATCTATCAATATAAAGGCAAAATGTTAACAATTCACCTTGCCCACTCTCACTACTGTTTCTATGCTCTCAGACAACTTTAGAATAAATTTAAATATAAAAAGAAATATCCATATTTTCATGAATAATAAGACCAACAGGAAGGAATATTAAAGACCATTCATCCATTTTTTAAATGTCAATGATGTGTTGTGCACTGTTCGGTGTAGGAAAAGATGATGGAGCTGAGCACAGTGCTATTCCTGTGGTGGAGAGGCCTCAGGAGGGAGATGGCTAAACAAATGATGAGACCATGTCTCCAGCACAACACGGGACAAAAACAAAACACATGCCTGAGGAGAGAGGTCACAGAGGGCATCCAAGAATCGCAAACATCTGAGTGTTAAGATGAGTAGGAGTTTGCCAAGTAGACACAGAGGGAAGAGGGCCCAGTGTGTGGAGGACCAGGTAGGGCACAGAGGAAAACGAAGAACACGGGGTGTTCTAGTAACTTCAAACCATCAGACTGAATTTGGAGAGCACCGTCTGGTGAAAAGTGTAGGCGAGGGTCAGCTCATAAAGGAACTCAGGTCAGGCTAAGCGGGTCTGACCTGTGCAGCAGGTGATGAGAGATGATGAACTGTGAGCAGCAGAATCATTAAGATCCGATGTGCATTTTACAATGTCACTGGTGGAATCCATGAGGAATGTAGGGGAGGGGATGAGACTGTAAGCAGCGCAGCCAGGTAGGCAGCAAGGTTGTTGCCAGCAGGCGGGGTGAATGGTAAGGGTCTAACATTAGGACAGTGACAGAAACACTGGAAAGGATTGGAAGAGATTTTGAAGGTGGGACAGGTAAGAGGCTGCTCAGGAGGAATTTAAGCTGAGTCGCAGGTTTCTGGCTTTGGAGATGCAAGACGAGTGCTGCTGCCCTGCACAAGAACAAAAGCCTCAGGGGGAAGCTGCCCACCATTTCAGCCTCAGCCCACAGGATTCCAGGCCAAAGGAACCCCACTACAGGGGGCCATCAGGAAATGCCCAGAGTCACAAACAAGTAGAACTTCATTACTCGGTCCTTGGTGACTGAAGCTTTAAAATGTGGACCCACCCTAGACTTACAGAGCCAAGTGCTTCTAACTGGACCCAGTAACGTTCAGTCTTACTTTACTTAAACATGCACTTCAGCACACTATTCTGAGAATTCTCAGAAGCAATGCTTACAAGTGTCAAGGTCAAGAGTGCTAGCAACAAGCACTACTGGGTAATTAATTGTGCAAGGGATTGCTAGGCATCTTCAGTGACCATCTCTAAATGTTTATTTTGGTATGTTTACAAAGATAACTAGAGACTAGGAGCTTCTACAGGCATGCTCCGGCTTTATTCATTTTTTGTTGTTGTAGTTAGTATCCCTAGTATTTGGCACATAATCCTATATAGTAAAACCCTAATATGCAAATCGACCGAAGGGTGGAACGACTGGTCGCTATGATGCACACTGACCACCAGGTGGTGGTGGCAGCATTAAGGACCCCTCAGGGGATCTCCAACTGCCGGCTTAGGCCCGCTGCGGACATCCCGCGAGAGGTCCCGAACTGTGAGAGGGCGCAGGCCGGGCTGAGGGATCCCCCCTCCCAGTGCATGAATGTCGTGCACTGGGCCTCTAGTAGGAAATATATACTGTATACAGCAGTGGGCAAAAGTAGGTTCACAGTTGTGAGTACATGAAATGCAGAGTTAATAATCATAACCTGCATGCCTTTTTGTCTATAAAACTGTAAACCTACTTTTGCCCACCCCAGTGTGTGTGTGTGTGTGTGTGTGTGTGTGTGTGTGTGTGTATATATCTACACTAATAAAAGAGAAACATGGTAATTAGCGTACGACCGCTACCCTTCCCATTGGCTAATCAGCATATCCTTATGCAAATTAACTGTCAGCCAAGATGGCAGCCGGCAGCCATGCACTGAAGCGAACAGGGAGGCTTGCTTGCTCCAGTGACGGCG